>NW_022680364.1:2449168-2577277 GCF_004115265.2 Rhinolophus ferrumequinum
ACATATCTAAACAATGTCTTTTATGGCATCATACTTTTCCTTAGAATTTATTTATTTTTTAATTACTAAATTTATTGGGGTGACATTTATTAGTAAAATTATATAGGTTTCAAGTGTACAATTCTGTAATACATCATCTATATATCACATTTTGTGTTCACCATCCAGAGTCAGTTCTCCTTCTATCAATATATATTTGACCCCCTTTACCCTCTTCTACCACCCTCTCCCCACCTTACCCTCTGGTAACCACTAAACTGTTGTCTCTGTCTATGAGTTTTTATTTGTTTGTTTGTCTTGTTTGTTTGTTGCTTTCAGTTTTATATCCCACATGAGTGAAGTCATATGGTTGGTTTGACTTTTTCTTTCTGACATATTTCGCTTAGCATGGTAATCTCAACAAAGATACAATAATCAAAACAGTATGGTATTGGCAGAAAAGCAGACAAAAAGACAAATGGAATAGAATTGAGAACCAGTAAATAAACTCACATATATATGAGCAGACAATTTTTGACAAAGAAGCCAAATACATACAATGGAGAAAAAACCTCTTCAATAAAAAGGTGCTAAGAAAATTGGAAAGCCACTTGTGAAAAGAGTGAAGCTAGACTGCTGTCTGTCACCATGTACCAAAATTAATTCAGAATGGATCAAAGACCTAAACATAAGACCTGAAACAATAAATCACATAGAAGAAAGGACAGGTACTAAACATACGGACCTTGGTCTTAGAGAGGATTTTATTAATTTAACCTCAAAGGCAAGAGAAGTAAAAGCAAAAATAAATGAATGAGACTATATCAAACCAAAAGTTTCTGCACAGCAAAAGAAATGCTCAACAAAACAATGAGGAAAACTGAATGGGAGAAGATATCAACAAACAATGCCTCTGATAAGGGGCTAATATCCAAAATATATAAAGACCTCATACAACTAAACAACAACAAAAAATAAACAATCCCATTAAAAATGGACAGAGGACCTGAACAGAAACTTTTCCCAAGAAGGCAAACGTCCAACAGATGTATGAAAAAATGCTCAATGTCACTAGTTATTAGGGAAATGCACATCAAAACCACAATGAGATATCACCTCACACCCATTAGAATCACCAAGACATATAATAACAGTGTTGGAGAGGCTGTGGAGAAAAAGGAACCCTCATACACTGTTGGTGGGAATGCAGACTGGTGCAGCCGCTATGGAAGGCAGTGTGGAGGTTCCTCAAAAAATTACAAATAGAATTACCATATGACCCAGTAATCCCTCCTCTGGGTGTCTACCCCCAAAATCTGAAAACATTGATCCGTAAAGATATATGTACGCCTATGTTCACTGAAGCTTTATTTACAGTGGCGAAGACATGGAAACAACTAAAATGTCCTTCGATAGATGAATGGATAAAGAAAATGTGGTATATATACACAGTGGGAAGCTACTCAGCCATAAGAACAGATGAAATAGTGCCATTTGTGACAACATGGATGCATCTTGAGATTATCATGCCAAGCAAAATTTCTACTAAGTTTTCATCCTTTAGTTTGCTGAGAAAAAACTAAATAATTTCTTCTGAAGTGATGAGTGAAAAGTAAAGTCTTACTCCATAGATATCTGCTAATACCTCACCGACCATGACAGCTTGGGATAGACCTCTCGGCTCACATTTTCCCCACAGAACTTTCAATGGAAAGTACTAACATCCAATAGATTTCTCACCACAGTTTCAAAATTGAAGTCACTGGAAATCAATTTTGGTTCTCTTGTGTTCACTGCACTACACGACTGCCAGGGTCTAAACAGTATATATATTATATATCAGCTGTTCAATAAACATTTGTTGAATAAATGAATCAATATTTATGTGCTAACTCTAAGGGTAGTATAAAAAAGAGAAGAAAAATAACTATGGGAAATAAGCAGCATTGAATAGTAAAAGAATAAGTCTAATCAATTATTGTTCTAAACATTTTCCATCAGTTGTACATGTCCCTACCACGTGAAAAGCCATATGAACATATAGAGGCCAGATATTCTTTCTTCCCTTCTTTTCTTTTCTTTTCTTTTCTTTTCTTTTCTTTTCTTTTCTTTTCTTTTCTTTTCTTTTCTTTTCTTTTCTTTTCTTTTCTTTTCTTTTCTTTTCTTTTCTTTTCTTTCTTTCTTTCTTTCTTTCTTTCTTTCTTTCTTCTTTCTTTCTTTCTTTCTTTCTTTCTTTCTTTTTTTTTTATTTTTTTCTTATTTCCTTTTATTAAAAGCTCGTAAATCACATTCTTAATCTGGCTGTTTTCCCTCTAAGAATTTCCCCAAAGTTATAAAAAATAGAAACTTATAAATATACCGAGAGGTATGCACAGTTTTTACACAATAACAACAGTTGGGTCAATGTTTCAAGTTGCCTCACCATCTCCCAGTGTCTCTCATCCAGAACAGAATTACAGCAAGCAGTACAGCCTCTGAAATTCTCGCAGCAGAAATGGCGACTCTTTTCCAAATCCACCTTCTCCCTGAGCATGATGGGCACTCAACAGGTGTTTGTTTTAGATGGTAACAGCAAGAGAGGACCTGTGGAAATGCTGGCTGGGACAACTGCGCCCGAGAGCCGTGACGGCAACCAGCCGGGGAGGTTTCCACCTGGACCTGCCATGGCTCCAACGTGGCACTGGAGGTAAGTAACTGAACAGGCCCAGCACCACTGGGAGCCAAATCACACATGCCAAGGGGCCAGCACAGGCTCACCTGACTGCTTTCAACGAGAAGGGTTTCAGGTCACTACAAACCTGAAAAACTCTTAATGTGGTCCAGAGCTGGAGAATCCAGATTTCTCACTAGCACCCTCTCTTCCCCTGCCCACCCCTTCAGTTACTACTGACAAACAGCTCTTTCCGTCCAGGAGACGGATGGAATGCCCTAGAGAACAGTGAGGCCAGAGGAACAATAAGCCTGCTGTCCAGTCACCAAAGTTTTTGAGTTTTCAAGTCCCAAGAGCCGGAAGATTAAGAGATGACTGTGGAAGCTGAGCATAAGGAAAGTTCAGTATGGACCTGAAGATGCTATCCCAGGGAACCCCTCGAGTATTCTGTGTTAACTTCCAGGTGTCACTGGCATTTTTCTTCCTTAGACTTGGTTTTTAAATCTCTTCCTCCAGAGACCAGCCAAAGGGTCTTTCTTAAACACTTCTGCCCAATATCTTCCTTAAACACTTGTTTGGTTTGTTGGGTACATCAAAAATGAAATCTTCTCCTCCCAGGAGGCAGAGGTTGAACAAATTCAGACCTGCTTCTGGAAGAACACCTTGGCCTGGCCTGCAGGCTGCTCTCAGCCCACTTCCACCATAAGTTGGGAACATAGCCCTCTGCCCGTGCCAGCCTTCCAGGAGACCGACCAGGCTCCTCAGCTTTCAGAATACAAGGCCAAATCAAGCCCTCAAAATGTCATCACCCACCCCCCAACCCCCATCAGATCCTTTTCCTGTTGATTAGAATCGGTAATTCCTTTGTCAGGTCACAGCATAATAAACCCACAGATCTAGGCAGGCTCTTGTCAGAGAGAACTCTTTTCCCAGCATGTTGCCAGACTTGGTGGTTCCCAAGCATACATTCTACAGAGGGATGGAAACAACAGATCTCTCAGGAGACAGCGGGGCCCTGTTTCAGGAAGGTCATCAGAGGCTCATGAGAATCGCCACGGCCCTTACACATCACTCTTCTCCACATTTCCTATCTGCTCAGGCCCCCTGACTCCTGCCAGAGTCGACCAAGGAGTGTGATATGTGGGCCTCCTGCTTCCAACATGGTGCAGGAGGACCAAGTTACCGTTGGTCAGCTCAACAGGGCACCGGGAGCCCAGATAAGGACAGAAACAAGAAGAAGGTCCTAGGAAGATAAATTGGTGCCACAGATTGTCTGAGAGTCAATCAAAGAGATCTGGATATTCTGAAATAGAAACGAGGCAAACAGTCTTTCTGGCCCTTCTCTCCTGCCACCTCCCCGGCCTTCCAAGTTCCAAAGGAATCAAGTCCTGTGACAACAAGTGAAGTCACCAGCTGTTCCCACGCCCCATAGGACAGCCTGCTTGATTCAGAAAGCCTCGTTATTACTATCGTATCTTACTCAACCCAAACATCCAGTGAAAATAGGTAACCTTAATATAAGTTTGCTACTAAAATCACACCCGGTCACACCCAGGCAGCCTCAGCTGGATCACGAGGAAGCCACACTCTCTTCTTCTTTGAGTGGCTTTAACTCCCCCAGGAAGGTGGTGTCCACGTCTCTGTACAAGGCAGGCTTCCTTCTCAGCTCAGGAGAGGGACTCCTTCCTGCCGCTCTTGGATTTCTTCATAGGTCGCAGGTAGGCATTACCGATGATGTTCTCCTCTCCATTCCGGCTCCCTGGCAAGGAGGGGTTCTGCTGCAGGACAGAGGTGTTCTCCTTCTCGGCTCCAGAATCCTCCGTGCTGATATGAAAAGGCAGGTTCTCGGTGTCTGTCTGTTCATCCTGCTCTATCTGTCAATCAATCTCTATCTGTCAGGTAGCGGATGGTGAAAGGTCTAGCAGCAATCAATGGAAACGTGCTGACATCATCTTTGAAAAGACTCTGGGTCTTGCCTGCCTTGGCCATAAAACGGATGAGTGCCGGCTCTACATCTCATCTCTGGGATGCAGCCTTCTCCCGCAGGACCTGGTAGTCCCGTACAGGCTCCCGGCACATCGGAGTCTTGATGTAGGTGTGGGGGTCAGGGAACTCTGGAAAATGGCTGGGGATGTGTGTCGGGTGTGGTCGGTTCTGCCCTGCAACGAGGGTCTTGGGAGTCACCGGCTGAATGGTCACCGGAGAGGCAGTGATGACCATTCTCTGAGACCGTTTTGCATAAGCAGGGAGCGTGTCTACATTGAAACATATCTCAGCAAGTGTGACCACGATACCTGACAGCGTGGGCTGGGTCCTGGCTGTGTGCTCACAGTAAGACTTGGCACTCCTCCCAGTTTCTGAAATGTAGTTCTATGAGGTGCAAATTATCATCCCATTTCACGAATGAGGAAATTAAGGTTCAGGATGTTTAGCGACTTGCCCAAACTATTTATTTTCCTTTCTTCATCTTTAAAATGTAAAAATAAAAGGGGATCAGAATAATCTTAAGAAAATGGAAAAAAATCCTCAATATGCCTAAAATCAGTATAGTGTGATTTTATTGCAAATGTAGAAATGAAACATCTGAAAGAATTTCTATTACATATCTAAAGTTATTATACACAAGCAGCACTTAGCTATTTTCCTGTCACAATCCTGAGGGTAGCTTCTGTCAATTTTTACTGAGGGCAAAGTTTATTCCATGGAAGGAACGTGTTCCCCTGAAGGGCAGCAAACAAGAAGGAAGTAATGGAGACATACGGAGAATTGTTTTGTGCATTAAGAAATAACTATTGGTCAGAGCAAAGAATTCAGAAACCTTACTAGCTTAAAAGCCAATGTTCATGATATTTTATTGCTGATTTAGAGGTAATACCATCACTCAGAAATGTGACTGAGAGAGAAGGAAGAAAGGGAAGAAGAAAGTTACCATTATACTACTACCAGAGCCTAAATGGCTTCATAAAACCAATGCAAACTTTTCAAAACATAGTCTTTTTTTAAATCTCTCGCTCTTTGGGTTGAAAAATATCATCTCTTGAAAGTGACGACGGCTGCCATCGCTCGTTAACCTCTGAGTTCCTGTAGTACCTTGTCGTGTCTCTCCACACACTGTACGCATAGCGGGGTGTTGACCAAATTGTAACAACTCAATGAAATTCACCTTGTGAAGAATCTGAGCTATTTCAGAGGCTACACAATAAGCTGAGAAAGATCATTCATTCCAGGGGATTTATATTTCCTGAGAATTAAAAAGAACGTTAGTAACTTCTTGCATGTAAAGGAAATTTTAAATATATTTTATTCTTAGTATTTTCCTAAGTTTGAAAGTTTTCCATTTAGGAGAAAGTTTATGGATACATCCCGATGCTCATCCAGGATGTATATAAGCTTTATGACTTTGCATTTAATTATTTATTGTTAAGTTGGTTTTTTTAAGTAATCTTATCATAGTTCCCGAGACATGCAGTTTTGATATGCTATATACTCTTTGCACATGCTTCTTTATCTAACTGAATAGTGTGTTCAAATCTCTGTAGTAGAATCCTAACGGGATGTCTCTGGCAGACCTTAAACCACAGAGAAATAGGAGACATGAATTAAGAAAACTAAATTCAAACACTAAATTTGAAAGTGGAGTCTTCACACTACCTACCAGCATGAGGTTTTCATCAGTATCAGAAGCGCAGGTCTCCCCTGCTCCTTTGTATCCAACTTCCCCAGGTCTCACACACACAGTCTCGTGGAGCCCGATGTGGATAGAAGGCCTTCCCATGTGCCTCCTGGATTTACACTGAATGGGGCATGAACGGATTATGCCATTAAGTTAACCATGTTCATTATGAGAACTCCAAAATAAAGGCTGTCTCCATAAGCCAATGCAAAAGCTTACTTTTAAGTCATGTTTGCTTACAGTAATCTCTTTGGTGGGGCAGGAAGGTGGCAGAGGGGAGCTCCTTGTCCTGTCACCAGATTGTGCAGGACCCTGGATGTGAAAGACACGGGAGATGAACTTCTCGAAGACACTCAGTGGTCAAGTCCACCACCACCACCCCCCGGCCCCCGAATAGCGTGGTCATCCGCAGGACAATATGCTGATGTGCAGCTTTTTAAAGGAATGAGGACTAGACACTGTGGAGCACTTGTTCCATCAGGTTAGAAGGCTCAGAGGGACGACTCCAATCACACTTCTGTTTGGAGGTAGCACCATGCACTGAATATCTCCAGCTCTGGTGCTGGCCCTTCATCTCTAAAATGGGATGATCACGAAGGACCCTTGAAGCTGGTGCTTCCATTTCCAAGAGCACCATGACAGTGCCCTCGGGTTGCCTCCCGGACCCTGACACCTTGCTCTCACCCATAACGTTTGCAGTAGCCTACCTGGTCTCTAGTCGAGCTATTTTACAGACTGGAAAAAATTGGATACAAACTAGAGAAAAGATGCGAATGCTGGCAGATGGCTCCTGAGCACGTGGAGCTGTTCTGATACCTGTTTCAGAGAAGTCATCTGCATGTCGTGACTCTCAGCCGTTTTAAACTGATAATCAGCAACAGACGCAGAACACAGCGCACAGAAATGCTGCTATTCCTATTTCATACGACTTTCACTGTAGGCCAAACGAAGGCACTTTGCTGCTCTCCTTTCCTGGGGAGCATTGTGTCATCATTAACACTGATGGACTGACATAGGTGCTTTACAAGGTCGGACAATTAAGTTCGCAAATTTGTTGCAACGATGTTGCTAACCTTTTTTGATATCAGAGGGATTATGCAATATGAATTTGTACCAACTGGACAAACAGTTAACCAAGTTTACTATTTGGAAATGCTGAAAAGGCTGCATGAAAAAGTTAGACAACCTGACCTTTTCGCCAACAACTCATGGCTCTTGCATCACGACAACGCACCAGCTCACACGGCACTGTCGGTGAGGGAGTTTTTAGCCGGTAAACAAATAACTGTATTGGAACACCCTCCCTACTCACCTGATCTGGCCCCCAATGACTTCTTTCTTTACCCAAAGATAAAGAAAATATTGAAAGGAAGACATTTTGATGACACTCAGGAAATCAAGCGTAATACAATGACAGCTCTGATGGCCATTCCAGAAAAAGAGTTCCAAAATTGCTTTGAAGGGTGGACTAGGCGTGGACTTTGGTGCATAGCTTCCCAAGGGGGGTACTTTGAAGGTGACCGTAGTGATATTCAGCAATGAGGTATGGAGCACTTGTTCTAAGACGAGTTTGCGAACTTAATTGTCAGACATCGTATGACAGTTGCCAACTACGAAGTACTGATGTGTTTTTATTCTTTTATTTTTTTTTTATTCTTTCCAACTTCACAAATACATTCTGCTCAATTCCCTGAATTTGATATTTCTTTACGTTCTGTTCTTAACTCGATGTATTCATCCTGCCTCTGAAGGAGAGACTTATCCAAGCTTCCATGTGATGTCACTGAAGACCAAGCAGCCTTAGCACTTATTGGGGTAAAGGAATAAGAGGAAGTCCCACTTCAGAATGACGGCATGGGATCACTGCGAGTCCAGACCCAGTAAGACAACTATAACTGGTAAAAAAAATTAAAAAACAAACAAACAACACTTAAAGTCTCTGGAAATTGTCCAAAGGTCATACAGCAAATGAGGAAACAAGACAATCCGCTGAAGCTCAGTAAGTCAATGAGAGCCTCTCGCCCTTGAGCCACGACTTCTCCCCAAGTGCCCCCTTCACAGCTGAGCTTGACAGAAGCTCCGCTCCCAGTGGGAAGAAGGGACAACAAAACGGGGCCTGTCTCTGATCAGCTCCCAATCAAAGGATATGGAATCCCACCAGGAGGGCAGACCGCCAGCATTTCTCATCTCCTCACTCTCACTGAGAGGTAGAGGCTTCCTTCCCCCACCCACCCACACGTGGGGTGGAAGCTCTCCTCCAGGTCAAGAGCAGTAGGGTACCTACAGTCTTTTTCCCTGTACACTCACAAGACAGGTTCCAGGCCAGGAGAGACAGGCCAGCAAAGCAAGATGCCACTTTGAGATCAGAAAGCTCTAATGCTCTCCCTACAAGTACTGACTGTATTTGAAACAGAGTCTGGGAAAGTTGAAGCCCAAGGGTACTCTTGAAAACCATGGAGATTTCAGTGGTAAGCAATTAAGGAGAGGCTTGGAGCTCAATGAGAACAATAAGATAAACCATATACAGGTGAGTTGACAGTGAGAACTGATAAAAAAAAAACACTGTCTTCATAAAGTATGTGTGGGGACAGAGCCAGGAGTGCAGTTTCCAAGCTCTCGGCCTCATGTGGAAAGGTGCTGGCTCAGGTAGTAAATGGCCATCAACTTTGATTGGATGGCCATCAGCTGTGGCTAGTTGGCCGTCAGCTGTAACCAGTGAGCCATTGGCCACTAATATAACTGCCATGGCTACTTTAACAGAAAATGGAGTCTAGCAAGAAATTGGTGGCAGGCAAGCACGGACCACAGTTAGCACGGCAGAGTACAGTTAGCAAGGGGTTGGTTGGTTGGCAGGGAAGCAGACGACAGGTTGCAGATCATGTGGCTTCTGCCTCCTATGTCTTCAACCCAGCCGCCAGCGAGACTATAGTGGTATGACTCCCCTATCTATGGCTCTGTGGGTGTTCCTTTGTGGCCTCACCACGTCCTGCATTCTTATGTAGGGAGCGGGACCAGAGACCCCGCATGACACCCTGCATGACAGTATCCCTGCCTGAGAGTGACACCAGTAATAAGGCAAATTAGGACATCTCAGGCTCCTGTTACCCCGAAAAAACAACCATCAGAGACTGGCTACTACACGCCAATGAAATGGCATAATCCTAAGTCAGTTCTGACATGAGATTATTAAAAGTGTCTGTTCCTGTAACACTGTAGTCTCCTTTAACACATATCAATGACCATAGACAGTGAAATAAATGTATACTTGAAATAATTAGAGTATAAGTTAATTAACTATATCATTTTCGCATCAACATTGGCATTCATAGCAGGGGGAAAACTATGGTGGGGCCAGCACGAATGGTATTGACACTCAAGAGTACATATACTCATTGTGTGCCCACCAATTTCTGCAATAGTACACATACCAAAACAATTCACTTATTTGCATTTGAAGTACCACAAAATAATGTCTTTGCCTTATAGTTGATTAAAACAGACATTTACTAGGAGAGATCCAAGACGGTGAAGTAGATAAACACTGTGCTTGTGTCCATCCATGAACACATTAAAATTACAACTAAATTATAGAACAATCAACCTAAAGAACCATTTGAAATCTAGGTGAACAGAAGTTTTATAACTAAGAATATAAAGAAGAATCCACACCAAGACTGGTAGGAGAGGCAGAGACAAAACCAGCTGGACCCACACCCAAGTGTGGCAGTTGAAAATCAGGACAGATATATCGCCCACAGATGTTTGCCATAGAGGAGCAAGAGACCCCCTAGCCCCCCAAACCAGACTCCTCATCCTGGAGTACGAGTGCCAGGAAGAGGAGCTCCCACAGCATCTGGCTGTGAAACACAGTGGACATTCCAACAGTCTGGGTGGGATGGAAGGCTGCGGGAAACCCAGGAGTCTTCTTGAATGGTCCCCTCACAGACTCACTCAATCACAGGCACTCACCTTGGGCTCCAGCTGAGGGATAGTGACTCGGGGGCCCTGGAGATATGTGGGGGACAGACTAGGGTGTGTGGTTTCAAGGAGAAGGCTGGAGGACAAGCAGCATTTTCCCTGTGTGGCGTCCTCCTCCTGTGTAGCAGGCAGCCAGCAGGCAGGCACCATCTTCCCTGTATTGAGTCCACCCCCTCATGGCTCAAATCCGAATCTGATTCATCTGGTAAGCTTTGCTGCTCTGATTTGCTGACTCACTGGGACCCAGCCCTACCCAACTCCCCCAATGCCAGAGGCACTTTCTCAAGAGCAGCCAGCCCCGCCCACCCACATTGCACTCTTTCTTAGAAAGCTATCAGAGTCTGCAGGCCCAAGGGGAGGCACCTGATCTCAGTGGACTCAGAGGCTTTTGGTGAGTAGCTCCAGGCTCAGCACTGGCACCAAACCAGAAGCTACATTAACCTGGTGACCACAACTCTTCCCACTGTAGTGACTTCTTGAGACCCTGCCTCACCCAACTTGTATACTGCACAAAGCTTGATCAGTGGCTGAACTTTATGGGAGGTGACAGGTGGTAACAGGCCTTGGGGTGTCCTGGCATTTTGCAGAGCTACCCCAGGCCTGGTACTGGTGACAGTCATCCTTGCTTCACAGTGTGGCCTCTCGCACATGCTTCCAGGTTTATCAAAGGCAGTGAACAACCATAGATCATTTTGTAGCTCCTACCAGATAGTCTCTGGCCAGTCACAGGCAGTGGCTGACCTGGGCCTACACCAGAGCCCCTCCTAAGAGGCCCCAGAAACAGAATACTTGGAGGTTGGCCTCAGACCACAGCTAAGCACTGCCCAATTAGCCCCATAAGCAGCATACCGAAAGGACAGTCTCAAGAGGCACCAGAGCCCGCTGGGGCAAATCCCACTCAGTGGGGTGAGCACCCCACACAGTAGTCTGTAAGCTGTGGATGTGGCCAAAACCCACAGCCAGTCAGCCTAAGGGTCAATCCCACCCACTGATGTGCCAATAACAATCCAGGCTCAACTATAACAGGAGGGCACACACAATCCACACAATGAACACTCTCAGAGCACCCAGCTCAGGTGACCAGGACGACTGTGCCACTGGGCCCCATACAGCACATACTACATAAGTCCATCTGGCTAAGACTGGGAGACATAGCAGATCTACTTAATACATAGAAACACAGAGAGGCAGCCAAAATGAGGGAGCCAACAAATGTGTCCCAAATAAAAGACCAGGAAAAAAATCCAGTAAAAGAACTAAATGAAACAGAGGCAAGCAACCCACATGAGACAGAGTTCAAAACACTGGTTATGAGTTTGCTGAAGGAACTTAGTGAGAACTTCAACAAAGAGATAACAAGCATAAAAAATGACATAGAAACCATAAAAAAGGACCAGTCAGAAGTGAAGAATACAATAACTGAAATGAAGAATGCACTAGAAGGAATCACCAGCAAACTAGATGAAGCAAAGGATCGAATCAGCGATTTGGAAGACAACGTAACAGAAAACACCCAATCAGAACACAAAAAGAATCCAAAAAATGAGGATAGTTTAAGAGACTTCTGAGACAACATCAAGTGTACCAACATTTATATCATAGGGGTAACAAAAAGAGAAGAGAGAAAGCAAGGGATTGAGAACCTATATGAAAAAATGACTGAAAACTTCCCTAACCTGGTGAAAGAAACAGACATACAAGCCCTGGAAGCACAGAGTTCCAAACAATTTGAACCCAAACAGGTCCACACCAAGACACATTATAATTAAAATGGCAAGGGTTAAAGACAAAGAGAGAATCCTAAAAGGAACAAGAGAAAGGCAACTAGTAACTTATACAGGATCTCCCATAAGATTGTCAGCTGATTTCTCAACAAAAACTTTGCAGGCCAGAAGGGATTGGCAGAAAATATTCAATGTGGTAAAAAATACCACATTGAGCATACAACCAAGACTACTCTACCCAACAAGGCTATCATTTAAAATCCAAGGACAGATAAAGATTTTTCCAGACAAGAAAAAGCTCAAGGAGTTCATCACCACCACATCAGTATTACAAGGAATGTTAGAGGGATTTCTATAAGACAAATAATAATAATAGTGATAATAATAATAATCAAAATTATGAACAATAAAATGGCAATAGCTACATACATATCAACAATTACTTTCAATGTAAATGGATTAAATGCCCCAATCAAAAGACACAGGAGGGATGAATGGATAAAAAACCCCAAAACCCTTACATACGCTGCCTACAGGAAACTCACTTCAGATTGAAAAACACACACAGACAGGAAGTAAAGGGATGGAAAAAACACACAATGGAGAAAAGAAAACCTCTTCAATAAATGGTGTTGAGAGATTTGGAAAGCCACGTGCCAAAGCATGAAACTAGACTGCTATCTGTCATCGTGTATGAAAATTAACTCAAATGGATCAAACCCCTAAACATAAGACTTGAAACAATAAACTGCTTAGAAGAAAACATAGGTACTAAACTTGTGGAACTTGGGTTCAAAGAGGATTTTGTGAATTCGACCTCAAAGGAAAGGGAAGTAAAAGCTAAAATAAGTGAGTGGGACTATGTCAAACTAAAAAACTTCTGCACAGTAAAAGAAACCATTGACAAAATAAAGAGGTCACCACAGAATGGGAGAAGATATTTGCAAACAATGCTTCTGATAAGGGACTAATGTTCAAAATATATAAGAAACTCACACAATTCAACCAAAAAAAAAAAAAAAAAACCAAACAATCCAATTAAAAAATGGGCAGAGGACCTTTGGGCAGAGACATTTCTCCAAAGAGGACATACAAATGGCAAATAAACATATGAAAAAATGCTCAACATCACTAATCATCAGAGAAATGCAAATAAAAACAACAATGACATATCACCTCACCCCAGTCAGAATGGCTACCCTCAACAAGACAAATAGTAACAAGTGCTGGAGAGGCTGTGGAGAAAAAGGAACCCTCATACACTGTTGGTGGGAATGCAGACTGGTGCAGCCGTTATGGGAGGCAGTGTGGAGGTTCCTCAAAAAATTAGGAATAGAATTACCATATGACCCAGCAATCCCTCTCCTGGGTATCTACCCAAAAAATCTGAAAACAATTATCCAGAAAGACACGTGTGCTCCAATGTTCATTGCAGCTTTATTTACAGTGGCCAAGACATGGAAACAACCAAAATATCCTTCGATAGATGAATGGATAAAGAAGATGCGGTATATATACACAATGGAATACTACTCTGCTATAAGAAAATATGAAATAGTGTCATTTGCAACAAAATGGATGGACTTGAGATTATTATGCTAAGCGAAATAAGTCACATGGAAAAAGTCGAGAACCATATGATTTCATTGATAAGTGGGATATAAAACTGAAAGCAACGAAAGAAAAAGGCAAACAAATAAAGAAACAAAAACTCATAGACACAGACAATAGTTCAGTGGTTACCAGAGGGTAAGTGGGGAGATGGTGGGAGATGAGGGTAAAAGGGATCAAATATATGGTGATGGAAGGAGAACTGACTCTGGGTGGTGAGCACACAATGTGATATATAGATGATGTAATACAGAATTGTACACCTGAAACCTATGTAACTTGACTAACCTAATGGTCCTAATCTCCAGGTATAAAACAAATGATTCGTGGGGATGTAATATACAACATGGGGAATACAGTCAATAATATTGTGACAGCATAGTACAGTTTCAGATGGTTGATAGACTTGTAAAGGTGATCACTTCTTTAGGTATGTAAATGTTGAAAAACTATGGTGTACTCCTGAAACTAGTGTAATATTGTATGTTAGCTATATTTTTAATAAAAAATCTTTAAAAAAAGACAAAAACACAAAACTGACATTTACTTTCAATTTATTTTTAGATTTGAAAAATGTCAGGGATTCATAAAATAATGTTGATTGAAAACATTTCTAGTGAAAAGAACATATTTTTTTCTGAAATTTTAAGGCCCAGACTGACCAAACTTAGCGAGTTTTTAACACTTGAGTAATGACTTGTAATTATTCGTGCTTTTCTAAAATAGTATTTCCTGAGTGAGAATATTCATATTTCAAATTGTTTGAAACATTAATTTTACAAGTCAGGAAAACATTTCAGGATTTGATTTGTTTCTTACAACAAAGAAATTATGAAGGCATAGGTCTCGGGAATACAAGAAAGAATTAAAATACTTATTAAATATGGAAATCAGAGAATTAAGCTATAAAGTAGAAAGATTATTACTTTTTAAAATACAATAAAGCATCATATACCACCAGACTAGTAAATACTAAAAGTTACAAGTTAGTCAAAGACACTGGAAATAAGGAATTGCTTTGGGGGGAAAACTCCTATATTTTATAATCCCCTCCCCCTTTCTACTCAACAAATAATTTCTGATTTTCTTTGTAGCACCACAGAGCTGGAATACTGTAAGAATCACAACTGAAACACAAGTATTTCTTCTCAAGTCCCAAGATTCCAGAGAGGGCATGAGAATGCGACAAAGGAACACATTATTGTAATACAAACAGTATTTAATCAGCTATGTAATATCTCAGAAGGGGAAAATAATGCGAAGATCCTGTAGATATCTAGGGCTCAGGCTGGGCGATTAAAAGGTGATGATCTGAGCTGGAGAATCCGTTTGGATTCGAGGTTTATGATAACGACTTAGGTCGGCTGGCACAGCAAGGTGAGATCTTGAGCTGAGTCCGATGAGCAAGATGTCAGTCCTGAAAAGTGAGCCATTTCAGTGGCTTCACATTCTTGTCTCCCACTAGCAGTATTTCCCAGAACAGAGAGCTAATTCCGCTACATTTACCTGATCACAGAGGCGCTCAGAGAACGTTAGAAGCAGCCTTCACCCCAGAATTTTTTATCCCAGGGCAGGAATGTGTGGGGAGCCCAGAACTGCTTCACTCAGAGATAGGCAGTTATGCTGCTTAAGTTCTCAAAGTTAAGTCCCACTCACTGTCCTCACAGATACTGGCAGACAATCTTAATCTTTCATGTATTCCAGAAAGGCCACAGCAATAAATCTAGGGTAGGAGATAAATAGAGAAAAAGATAGAGGTAAGATTCTTGACAGTGTCACAATGCCAGCTGGCACTGATAAAAACTGATGAAATGAACAGACATTAAACAACTGAGCATAAACAACATTGAAAGCTGCCTACATGCGTCAATCACACCTCTTCAGTCAACAGGTAAGGAACTGCAGTTGACCATCCCCCGAGACAGTTCTGATCTTCCTCACTGGCTACTGCTGACGATCGAGAAGGGAGTTTCTCTGGGACAGCAGGTCCTCAGCAAGATGACTCTGCTGAACCAACCAACCAGAAGTTTGCTAGAGCCATGGCGACCTCAACCCTAAGATGTGAGGATCTGCAAAGCTCTCGATAATTCATACTGAAAGGAGACGCTCTGGAAGTCCAGATACCATACAGGTGAGATCCATACAGAAAAGGGTAAACATAGTCATGCAGGGTATTGGGAAACAGGTCAGAAAACTCTGGAGTTACATTTATGCCAAAAGAATCGAACCCTGACTCAGGTTATAGGAAACGTGTGTTATACTCTCTCTCATGAATGGAGTTTAGCCTTAAAAACTGGTGATCTAGATTTCTAGCATAGACTCCTAATAATAAAAGAATAAAAAACCAAAGTGTTAGAAATTAATGACATTCCTTGGTAAACAATATAAACACAAGGAAAAGTAGATAGAAATTCGGCTGCTAAGGAGGGGTTACTTCCAGAACTATAGTTATGCCTAGAACAATATTTAAGGCTCTGAGAGTATATAAATGTTGTGCAGAAAGTGTAATCAGGGTTCATTAAAGGTTCTGACCTGTCTCTCTCTCTCTCTCTAATGTATCACCAAGCAGATACATAGATACAAAAATGCCCTCAAGCAGAGATAAAAATAGGTATTTTGAAAAATGTCCTTACATGATTTTAACATGTTCTCTCACTCTCCCTCTCTCTGTTATTTCACTGCAAATCACTGGTAGGTAGAGAAGAAGAAGACGAGGAAGAAGAAGGAGGAGGAGGAGGAGGACAGGAAATACAGTACGTTGCTGAGGTCTGCAAAAGGTCTGGTATTTTATTCTCCTTCTGAGGTAACATAGCAGTCTGTCACCATTTCACAGATGCCAACAGCAGACATGGGACTCCTGAGTCGGAGACAAAGGACTACTAACCATGGCACAGCATGAACATCAGCACATCCCACAAGAACAACGTGCCTAGATGGACACCTGCTCACAGTGGGGTGCATAAAGGGGAACTCCGAGCTTTGAGAACCCAAATATTTTATAGTGGGCAGCAAGCATGCCCGCCCTGGGCTCCACAGCGAGCCAGGACTCCATCCTCCAAGTCTGTTCACTACGGAGACATCCTTGCAGAGACAGCCCAGAACAAAGGGTGCTTAGCCCCTGGCTTGCAAGTTATGCTGAAACATGAGACCCACGGTAACTGTCGCCCAATGAGTCTTCCCGCCTGAGAGGTAACACTTTAAATAGCTTTAGTTAACTAGTTAAGATTTTCATGCATTCAAATTTGAGAAGTGTTGACATTTTAAATTATGACAAAGCCCACAAGATACCAGTGCCTGAGACAAGGTGAGGGAGACATGCTGAGAAGCTGTTCATAGGAGCAAAGGGAGAGAAATGTATAAAAACTAGTAAACAGCTTCTGAATTTGCCAATGACAAACTCAAATGTGATGAAAAAAGATTCAGCTCATGTAACCTGGGAGAAGGGCCAGAAGGTTTTGTATTTGGTGAGTGTAGCGGGTTGAAAAGGATCTCCCAAAATATTAATATATGCTCACCTCGACCCTCAGAATGAGACCTGTTCCTCAGAAGGTGGACTAAGGGTCTTTGCAGACGTTACAGTGAGGGCCTTGAGAAGAGATCCCCTGGATGAGGCTGGACCGTAAACCTGATGACAAGTGTCCTTATAAGAGACCCAGAAGGGACACAGACAGAGAGGAAGAGAGGAAGGTGCTGTGAAGATGTGGGGAGCAGTTGAAGTGACATACAGAAGAACGCCAAGGATTGTGGATAGCCACCAGAAAATAGGAGGCAAGCATGGAGCAGACTTTCCCTCTGAGCATCCAGAAGGAATCAACCCTGAGACAGCTTGATTTTGGACTTTGGTTTTCAGGACTGTGAGAAAGTAAATTTCTATTGTTGAAAGCCACCCAGTGTGCGGTAATTTGTTACTTACCGGTGCATGTGTGACAGTGGGAGGGGGTGGCTTTGATACAGGAGAGTTAGCATGTCCCTAGGTGGACAGGGAGGTCCCTGGGGGAATAAACAAAAGACAGCCATTTCCTGAAACTTCAGGTTTTGAAATCACCCCTTCGCTCCAGGACATAATGTAACAAGGCCTTGAGGTTAATTATAAAATTCCTTTTGGCCTGACAAGTGGAACAGATCTGATAGATAAGAGTGGGTTACTTTGCTAATTCCTTTAGGATGGGTAAGCAGAACAAACCTGGTAGACGAATTTCATTAGAAGGCGCCAGTTCCCTTCTTCAAACAAGTTCCATTCTTCAAACAGCTCCCCTTCCCCAAGCAGGCAAGGGAAGGTATAAAAGTAGGAGCTTTCGCCTCAGTAATGGGGCACCCCCATTAGGGACCCCCTCCAGCTCAGGAGCTGCAACCTCCTCTCCTGCCTCTAATAAACTATCCTCTTTTTATAACATTTTCCTCTCCCTGGTCCGTGTTTCCATTCTTCTGCTTCATGAGACAAGATCCCGGCCCACACTCAGAAACTGCCCGCAGATCCAACATCACCTACATCAATTGTAGAGTAGAGGAGTTGATCTGTAATAGCAATCCAGCTATGGGAACAAGGAGGCGTGGTCACCTGTCATTGTTGCCACTAATAAAGAAAATGCCTGGTGTTTCACCTGTTCATTTCTTACAATATCTGTTTGGTATCACTCTGTTCCAGAGTAACATTGTGTACAACAGCTATTTATTCTAAGAGCTGAAGGTGCCAAAAGTAATTAGCAATGCATTTGTCAAAAAATTTGGCAGAGGTCCTGGGATTATGGTGTTTTGTAAAAATGTGCTGTTGTGTGTCAGAAAACACATCGACAATGTTTCAGTTTTAAATTGTTTCCATTTCAGAGGAAAAAAAAAAAAACATCTGAATGTCTGAAGCTGGCCGGTCACTGCCTGTTCTCTGTTACTGTACGTAGCACAGGCCACCTGCGCTGCCCTGATTCACTGCTGAGGACACTCGGGACAGAAGCGATGTCCACACAGGTGAGGGGCGGGGCCAACACATTTCCCACGACCCTTCTCCCGCAGCCTGGCCACCACCTAAGCGCCCTCTCTCTCAGGGGCCTCTCCCACATTCTTTCCTTTCTCTCTCTCTCTCTCTCTCTCTCTCTCTCTCTCTCTCTCTCTCTCTCTCTCTCTCTCCTTTAATTTTTGGTTTTGGATTTTTCCTCCAAAATTTTTTCTTGGTTGTCATTCTTTTGGGGAACAGTGGCACCAGCACTAATGCTTGTTCTGCCTCTTTATAGGAACCCCAGATTTCTCTAAACTTGGCTATTTCATACTAACATTTACCTTCTCCAGGTCCCGCCCCAGCACAGACATCAGCCTTTCTCAGAAATATAGGGTATCTCAGAGGCAGCCAAATAACCACTCATTTTCCAAGTGAGGTGGCTGCAGCCCGGGGAACGGTATCTGGTAACATCCCAAGCTCTGACTTCAGGTCCCTCTCAACTCCAACTAGGGCCAGTGCTGCCCTACAAGTCAAACTGCAGGTTTCCTTCTATGTCTTCAAATCAATCATTTTGCTAAGAAAAGTCTCCAAATAAATGAAAATGAGATAATTTACAGCAGTGCATTCTAGGCAGAGCCCGGAGAATTTAAGCATCTTTTCCCTGGTTCCGTTCCCTGTCCCACCTGTATCTTTATTACAGGTACAAATGATGCTAATCTGACAGTTGTGATTCAGCCCACGAAAACGTGTCTTCTGGTGCAAGAACAAGTTAACCATTGACCTCCAGGCCCATCTGCAAAGCACGGCTTTCGTTTTGTTAAGCAGACAGCGGTGAGAGAGGCAAAGGGGTCTTTTTCTGCTAATGACAAAACCGAGACAGACTGCACAGGAAAAGCATCTAGATATGCGTGGAGGTGAACTGTGCTTCTTTGAGAAGCTAGATGAGGAATAAGATTTACTTGTTTCAGAAAGTATGCCAGACATGCGGGACAGGCCCATTATCAGAGACCCCAAATGTGTCACTATTCCCGGGGTTCAATAATGCTTTGCTCATTCCAGCTATGACACCTACGTGCCTAATAGTCACACTACTTCCTTTTTTAAGACAAGGGACAAAGATAATTTGGGAGTGCAGGGAGAGATGGAGAAGGCGGCAACCAGAATTAAGCATTTTGCGAAAGGGATACAAAGGAACCAGTGTCGGAGGAGGAAGAAGGCAGACCTTTCTGGTTGATGAACTCTGACTGACAAGACACCAACTGGTCTTTGTGACTGACAGTCAGGCTGGGGCACAGAAGAACAGGTAGTTGCAGCTGTGTATTATCTGTCCATAAACACTGCCGCTCTGAATCGGCCTGCGGGCATGCAGAACCCCAGCCTCAGCAGACAGCTGCTCCTTGGGGCCCCGCCCGCTGTTCCCAGGGTGCTTCACTATCACCCCGTGGGGATGAGGCCAGACCCCACATGGCTGCGCGCGGCACAGACACCGTCACATTCCCCAGGGTGCACATTGGCTTTGCAGGCAGAAGGCCAGAGGCAGTCCCACACTCACCACTTCTCCGCAGTGGGTATGAGACGCTGAGTCTTAGCCCTATCGTGCTTAAAATAGGATTAAAACACTGACCCTCCAGAATGCACGCAGTTTGTGGCTCACATGAGAACCATATAAGATTGCAAATAGGGATAGATTTGCACCCTTGTTATTGCGGCTGCATTCCAAATTCTACCCAAATACCTCCCACATTGTGTTAGAAATGGTATGTTTATTCAACTGACTGCTTACTTAGGCTGTGAGTTTCTTAGGGAGAACCATAGCCAAGCTTTGTGGCTGCATATGGATTTAGCACAGTGCACGAAAAAGCTGGAGATTAGCAGAGTGTGTTAAATGAATAAATTCCCATAGTTGTTCTAAATGCACTTTTGAAACCTGGGATAGCTTCTAAAACCATAAAAACATGTATGAATTGGCCAATAAGGACCAGTGGGTAACTCTTGGGCCAAATCCTTTCTTACAGAGTATGACAATTTATCTCAATTATGAACACAGAAGTGGTAAAGCAGGTAACAACTGCAGTGCACATTGCAACCAAGATTATAATACTCAGAAAGTGGACTCTCCCAGAAAGCACCACTGAGGCATTTTCCAGCCAAGAGACACATTCCCCTGTGCTGTGTGCGCTTTCCTCTGTGATAGCCCCAGTGGCCGCCTTTGAAAGATTTGCAGTAGGGGACTACATTTCTTGGTGTTCCCACTACGCAACATTTAGTGGGGAAAGGTCACTAAAATAAACCATAAAATCAGTGTGAAAGCTGAGAAGAATGAGAAGGTTCCCAGAAGAGCTGTTGGCCACTGGAAATGTAGACACTCAGTTCCCGGTGAAGAGACCCACGCTTCCTCCTTGATCCCGGGTCTCTTGATCCCACCTTCCTCTGACCACAGTGGAAGGGCAACCTACAACACTGGATAGGGCAACCTTGTCCGGAGTTTGCCACGAGGCCAAATCTGTCTCCAACCCTCAGCCCGAGAATCACTGGAACTGATACTTAAACTGAGGAGTCCTGGGTTCTATTCCATGTCCACACATAAATGCAGGGATTGGCATCTAAACACCTTTGCAGGTAACTGACAGGCCCTTGCAAATGTGACAGCCTAAGCATGAGCTCCGAACATCACTTTGGTCACTGTTTCTTGGCACAGGTGGCAGACTGCTTTTCTCAGTAACCGCCTCCCATGTATCCAACACCCAGACGTAGACCAGCTCTCCACAGCCTGATAAAATGGACTCAATTCCGCCCAGCTCGGAGACTTGCCACAACACCATGGAGAAACATGGAGAAATGGAGTCAAACCAGAACCAGTGAAGTATGAAGACACCAACATCCTGGGTGTGGACAACACCCAATCAGGAAGACTACTCGGAATATGTGAGCAAGACTTCTGTGTCCTCCAAAGCAAGCTTTCACTTCTGGTCAAAGTCATTTGTCTGGTTGGGCTGTCAGGCTCATATCAGCAGTGCAGGTACTGGAGTAAGCAGGACCCCACGGCCCCAGCCTCCTCTAGGATGACGATATGAGAACATCACATGGAATCAACCCATGGATTTCAAGAGAGCATTTCTAGGATAATCTACAAGTGTTAACAATGAAGGGATTATTGCTACATTAGGATCAGTGGTGAGTTAAAAATAAAAACATGATGTTTTTCACCCTCTCCAGCTTCATTTGACATCATTAAGTCCGTGAATTTCCTGGAAATTTTTATTTAAAATGCAAAATTATGAAGAGGACACCTATTAGGGAAAAAAATGGAAGTATTCCCTTGATTATTCTGGAATTTATTTATTAAATCTCAACTGTGTGTTGTGAGCCTGCACACATTCTCTCCCACTTTTTACATTCTCTCTCTCTCTCTCTCTCTCTCTCTCTCTCTCGTCTAAATACAAAGACAGTTTTACCTCAAACAATCTTTAGTTTAAAAATAAGCCACAAAAAAAATTTTTTTAGCAGATTAATTTATCCTGATGAAGAGAGAACAAAATTTATTCAACGCCTTTAAAACCTATCACTGTTTCCATGAAGACACTCTTTTCCTTGGTGAAAACTAAACAATAAACAAAGTTTAACTGATCAAGGAGCAGTTATAAATGAGCTCCAAAGAGGTACTTCCTGAGTTTAGGAGTTTGGGAATATTACTAAACTATTCAGTCATATTGATAATCCTTGAGCAGAGAAACCATTTTTCAGATTTATAGTCCTAAAAACTACGCAATAAAGTAAATTTGTGAAAAAATTACAATCAGCAAAGGTGAGTACATGTTAATAGTCATTCACTGTTTGGAGTTTTACAAAAACCAGTAGATATTATACCGTGTTTTCCTGTAAATAAGACCTAGCTGGACCATCAGCTCTAATGCATCTTTTGCAGCAAAAATTAATATAAGATGTGGTCTTATTTTAATATAATATAAGACCGGGTCTTATATAAGACTGGGTATACTCTAACATAATATGACGTAATATCAGGTCTTATATTAAATTTTGAGGCTCCAAAAGATGCATTAGAGCTGATGGTCTGGCTAGGTCTTATTTTCAGGAAAACATGGTACCATTTGGAACATCTCCTGCGACTGTTATATTTGTACCTATCTACATGCAACTAAGTAGCCATCCACTTACTGGGAAATTAAGTGACCTTAAGCTAACATATTTTAAAATGTTTTAAGTAAGTATTAGGTGGGTTCAGGGGTCCTCTTCTAACACACCTGAGTGCTATCTAACCAAGAGCAAGAAACCTGAGGACCTGAATTGAAGGATATCAGTGTTCTAACTGAATAGCTCAGTGGTTCATTAGGATGCACTTGAGGTCCTGAGCAAATACAGCATGAATTGGTTTGGCTGAAAAGAATCCGGGTTGGGGCCTGTGCATGTAGACCTGGACTCAGACTGTAGGTGTGCCCATCACCAACCCAGGTCCCCTTGGATGGGACAAGGGCGCTGCCTGTATTCCCTGCAAAGCTGACCAGAGACGTTATGCTCTACCAGGGCACTGCTTCCTGTTGAGCAGGAAGAAGTGGCCTCAGAGTCTTCTCAGCCCGTGTCCACGCCCCGCCCACCAAGCACACCTGCTCAGCATAGAGACACTTGCTGCCACCACAGACAGAAAGCCACTGGATCACGTAGCCTGCAAGCCCACTGGGGTTCCACAGGCTTTATTCTAGTGCCCCAAAAATGAAGAAGTCAGCTCAAAAAAAAATGTTTAAGCAATAACAGGCTGTTTTCACGTATCACTACATTTTTCTCCATTTCTTCAGTTTTTGTGATTTTTTTTTACATTATAAAATGTTGTTGGTGTAAATAGATCCTTAACTATTACATGCATTTTACCTGCATACATTTCATGCTGTACTACATTATTTTTATTTTTTATTTTATTTTACTTTCTAAAAAATGTGTGATTTTGGTTAATGAAGATTTGGCTGGTGATGAAACTGCCCTGGCTAAAATGGTTAGAGAAACGTTAATGCTTTTTCTCCTTCCCCAACCTAGTATGGCTTAGGAGACATTCTGCTTGAGTGTGGAGTAACACATTCTTTATCATCGCCGAGCGACACTCCTGGCCACACGCGTCTCCACATTAGGCAAATAAATTATCACACAAGACGGGAAATGGAGAAGCTGACCTAAATTTTGTTTCCAAAATGACAGCCTGAGCGACACTAATTCCTCACAGTAGAGGGACAGAAAGGTGACGTGTCATTAGAATATAATTACAGCTCTTCTGAGTTAAGACAAATTTCACATGGAAATGACAAAAATGACTGGCCTTGTCATGGCGGATGGAACTGGGATGTCCTGTTCACGATTAACCATTACATGACTTCTATTCAACAGTATAGTGCTCTGTTGAAAGTTGGACCGCAACAGTAGGTCTGGGTTTAAATCTCTCATCTACTCCACATTTACTCTGGGCACTCGTTTCCTCCTGAATAAAAGGGAGATAATAATGATAATATGTACCTCACAGTGTTTTGTGAGGATTAAAGCCAAAGGATTTCCTATACTTCCTACAAACTCATCGTAAGTGTTCAACAATGTATTTACATCTGCTTGAGGCGAAATACTGTTGTCACTGAAAACATAAAAATAGTTCATAGGTAATCTTCATTAAAGAGCACAGTATTCTGTGCACTGCCCTTATAAGTACCAGGCTTACTTCTGTGCACAATTTTGAAAAAGTGAACTTTATAATACAATTGAAATTAATATATTGGAAAATGCAATGAATGAATTGTAATATCATTATTTCTGTTTGCATATATGCTTCATAACTCTTCTGTAAACATTTAACTCCATTTTCATAGTAAAAATATGACGGTTCACTGTGGATTAACTACAGCTCCTTGCGGATGAACACCTGGTACCAACAATGGCTTGTAACCTCGGACACCGTGCTGTGCTCCACTCCCACATGTCTGGCTCTATCCATCAAGCACATCAAGGTGACGCACCCTGGACAGTGGCCGCTGCTGCTCTGCCTGTGCCGAGTAATTCCAGGTGCGGGGGCGGAGGTCCGGAAACCTCGCTGAGGCTCGTCAACAGCCATCCACAGCTCCATCACATTATTTAAAAATAGTTCTGACATTCCAGTTAATTGTTTTAACGGGGGCCAACCAGACACCATCGCTTCTGTGTATAGATGGGGAGAAGGGTGGAGACCACGTGACCCATATACCGGGCTTTAGAGCACTGTGTTCCTGTGAGTTTTTCCGGAGGTAAATGAAGAGAAGAATTTTCCTCCTGATAAAGGAAAATAACCTGGGAAACTGGTCTTTCTTTTCAAACAGTCAGAAGATACATTAGATAGACTTCCTGTGCAATTAACAAAACACTTTGGGCTACACATGGCTTGGTAATTAGTTAGGAAAGAAGATCCATGACAGCGTTTTGTCCTTGCTTTCGTATAACATAAAACTGCTGATGTGAAAATGGTAAATATCAACTCGGGAATCTGTGTCAACGGATGAAATGTGAAGTTTTGTTTTAAAATAACTTTAGTATCAAGAAAAACAAAGATCACAGCTTTAAATGCTTATAATGGGCACCGGTGTGTGATACCAGGGGTTTATCAATCAAGCAGCATTTTGTGAAAGGACGTTTTTGTTTTCAAATCCTATTATGTGCGTCTAACCTCCTTTGACAGTGATTTCTTCAGAAGTCACCTTCCACTAGTGTCTAGCATGCCCCATCAATGAGGTTGGGCAATCCATGAACACTGAATGACTAAACTACAGGATGAAACGTGTCCTTTGCAATTTCTGTGCCTGGTTAGATCACACCCAATTATACTACTTACCACTTGTACAGGAAATCTATCAAACCTGTTGAAACATTTATAATGACATTTTAAGTCTCTTCCATTGAAAATGCATTGAAAAGTATTCCGTAAGTGCAGTATTTAGAAGCAAGCTATTATTTCGAAGAGGAGCCAAATGCCCGAACCTGCTGTTTCAAAATTGCTTCCCAAATTCGAGGAAACATTTTACAAAGGAGGCTCATAATGGAGTCTGCGCTGGGCCCAGGGGACATGAATGCCGTGTCCCGTATTGTGTCAACTATTGACCCTCAGAAGGTTGATAAAATGGGAGGCAGATGGCAGTGGCCGTGTATGTGTTTACGTATCAAGCTGGCCCATAGCTTTCACCAGAACCAGAAATCATTTATTGTCAGTGCTGTCCAGAATATATCCTGACAGTTCCGTGGGAGTTTCACTGCCATTTATTTTCAAATCAATACTCAATTACGAAGAGGAAGATTCACTCCCTTGCCCATTTTCAAGATGAAATTATGGACTAGAGCAATAACACTTAACTCAAGGCAAACCACCGACCATTAACTCGTGATGGGACCGAAGACCAGCCAGATACTTTATTAAACGTCACTCCCTCTCGCTCTCCCTTTTTGGCTTTTAATTAATCATTGCGAAAAAGGCCCTTCACATTGTGACTGATGACCAGAGAAAACAATTTTCTCCTAACTGCCTTTTAATTTCAACTCTGGGAGAGCACATTGACCGGCTCTCACAACAACCCATCAATGCTAGTTTTTAATGTGGTTTCTCCTTTGTTATTGAGAAGAATGGAGTGACGATGGCGCCCTGTGCCGCTCTTCATAACTCACGTGATTGATTCGGTAACTGCTGCACATTTGCTGCAGGATAAAGAGTGCTGTCAATGAAGATACTGGGGACTATATAAATTACTCCATTAACGAGAAATAAAGCTATTTATGGTTTTTAGAGGAAAATGCAGCTGGTACTAAAAAAAAAAAAAGAGAATACAATGGCAGGATTGTGTGCACTTTCTCCCCTGTATGTACGCTATGCCCTGGTCCTGCTCTTGTGCTTATGTGGAAAATAATTCGAATCACACAAAAACGAAGACAGGATGATGACAATAAAAAGCTTTACTTAACAGTAGTAAATCTGAAAGACCAGATGGCAAGTGTGAAGTTCAACTTTTTAGGCTCCAACCCTAAATAGTTTTCACTTAGTTTTAGGTTAGTGCATACAGACATATCCAGCAAAATCTTTCACATGTATTTATTTCATAGAAAACTTTGAACATTAGTGCTAGCAGCACTGCAAAAAAATCAAACAACTAAGTGGTGATGGTGAACACATAATGTGATATATAGATAATGTATTACAGAATTCTACTGTATACTTGAAAACTATGTAATTTTACTAACCGTTATCACCCAATAAATTTTAATTACCAAAACCTGGTAAGGATAACACAAAAAAAGAAAGTTACAGACCAATATCTCTGATGAATACAGATGCAATAAATAAATAAATAAATAAATAAATAATAACATACAACAAAAAACAAAAAAATGAAACTCAATTTCAAAGAATAGTCTTTTTCTAGTAGTCAAAATTCAGTACCGCAAATGATGACAAAATTTTTTCATGAAGATTTACCTATTTGACAGCATTTGATTCAAATTGCGAACACAGCAAATTTAGAAAGTCGCTCAAGGGAACAAAGTTTCATGTTTGTTATCCACAGTTACTGCCTGTTTCAATCAAAGTTATTTTCCAAGAAGCTGTGAGGGTTCAGGCATGAAGAGATTTCCCTGGCTTCACAAAATTGGTACTTGAATCAGATAGGAATTGTTCAAAATCACTAATTTCCTTATAGTAAAATTGTTAGGTATAATGGAAGGTATTTCCTTATTTGGAATTCACATGCTCTCTGCTCTCAGAAAACAAACAAACAAAAAACAGTATAATTTATAATACTATATCATATACAGTGGTATCTCGGTTTTCGAACTTCTCCGTTGACGAACATTTCGGTTTATGAACACCGTAAATTTTATAGATCTGTGGTATCATTAGATAGTAAAATTCATGCTAAATTTGCAGTTTTAGGCGTTGGTTTTAAAGGTCTGGAGTGGATTAATCCATATTGCATTACTTTCTATGGGGAAACTGCACCTTGGTTTTCGAACGTTTCAGAACTCGAACGGTCTTCCGGAACAGATTATGTTCAAAAACCAAGGTACCACTGTACAAAGAAATCATTGAAATTAAAATTTAAGAAAAATCAGAAATCAGAGATGGAAAACAAAAGACAGTTTACGTGGAATGTATAATAAAATTGTTTCTTCGGAGTACATTGAATCAGCTTCCTAGGCACCAAGAGAAAAAAAAGAAAACATAATTAATCAATTAGTTTTCGTTTAAAAAAAATACAAGTTCTTCTGAACTTGCTTTTGATAATCTGCTTTATGGATCTTTCCCTCTCCTATGCGAAGCGAGATGGCTAACACATGGCAGACGCCACATAGTCTAGTAGTCTAAAGCAGACTAAAAACTACAAGGTGGTGAATGTATGGATGCGCCTGGCATCAGGAAACATGAGAGGAAGAAAGAACAGTGGAATCACTGACAGTTTCATAGGAAGAAGTCACCGAGCAGGTGGATCCTGCAGTCACAGTGTGTTCTGTGGGCCTACATATAATGTTGTATAACAACATGGCTTCAAGGGATCTCCACATGTGGGTATACCTTAGAGAACCCAGGTTAGGAATGGGCACTGTAGCCCTCAGGCCTTCTCAAACACCATTTTTATCAAGTGCACATTTGCTCTGACACATTGGAACCTGGGGTGAGTGCCACTCATGCTTCAGCTGTGGCCCCTCAGTCTAGAATACTGACGTCGCCACAGTGGTGAGTCCACTGAGAGCTAACTCATGTGGGCCAGGGTGGTAGAGGTGGGAGAGAAGTAGTATTTTAAGCAACATCTTCTCGTTTCAGCCGACATTTATTTATAACTCAGAAAATGAGGTATTGTGCTCAGGCAGCATTTCTTTGCAAAAATTACCTCCAAATAGGGCCAAATTTAGGGATAGGAAAATTAAAGGATTACTTCCCCAGATCCAAGGACGGGAAGTGTCATCAAACTTCCTGAGGGAGGAGCTGGCCATCTAGAAAAGGAGTACCACCACTCAGATCAGCTGTCATCAAAGAAGCCATCCTAACTTGGCATTGGGACACTGGTAAGGGCAAAAGGGCCTTTAAAGAAGTTTGTCTGTGAGCAAGAAGAGACTGACAGACAGGACAGTGCCATGTAGAGCCACATTGGAGCTGAAGTGAAAGGAAAAATCAGTAATTCTACTGAAAATCTACTTAGAATTTCGATATTTCCTTTATCATGGGATTTTACGCATTACTTTCTGTTTTCAAATATGACGTGAAAGTATCATTTGTCTTGATGAGGGAGTTTGGAGCATTCCATAAATTTGGCACTTGAAGTACCTGCGACCTGGGTGTCACTGGAAGGGCTTAACAGCTGAGGGAGAGATTTGTTTGTCTGCATCGTTGTTTTACATTTAATGAGAGATTCTTTAAAAGGCAGTAGAAATGATCCAGGTGAGAGGGAGAGGTTACATATATTAATATCAAAAAGGAATAATCATTGGGGCAAGATTCTTCCATAGGAAAGACAGCAGATAAGAAGAGGAGGTCAGACAGTAGGGTGTGGGCCAGTGCGGATGGTTTGCAGACGTGATGGTTTGTGGGGTTTTTCTATAAAATAGAAAAGTAAGCTTGTGTGGGGAGTTATGCAGATGGAGACATGGAAAGGCATATGGAGAGGGTGAAGAACTTTGAAAGATGCCACTTTGTGCTGAATCAGTGAGGGGGCAACTTCTAGGAATGTGCTGGTGCATTGTACATGTGTGAGCCTGGAAGCTAACTCCACTACTTCTGCCAAAAATGGACACTGAGGCCAAAGTTGTTAAGCAATTGTTATGGACTATATGTTTGTGTCCCTAAAAAATCCATATGCTGACACCTAACCCCCAAGGTGATGGTATTCAGGGGTGAGGTCTTTGGGAGGTCATGAGGTCATGAGGGTGGAACCCTCATGATGGGATTAGTGCCTTTTTAAAAGAGACCCCTCACCCCTCATACCATGTGAGGACACAGGAGAAGATGTTGTCTATGAACCAAAAGCAGGCGCTCACCAGACATTGGTACACCTTGATCTTGGACTTCCAGTCTCGAGACTGAGATACACATGTGTGCTGTTCGTAAGCCCCCTAGTCAGTGGTACTCTGTTAGAGCAGCTGGAGCTAGGACAGTAGTAACCAGCTTTTCTGGAAAAAGCAAACACTAGGTTGGGTAGTAACCAGAGCCCCTAAGCTCTCAAGAAGACTTCTCCAGTGACTTCTGTGATGAACAGAATGTGTGGTGAGTCTCTTCCCATAACAGAATCCACTCAGAATCTGAACAAATTTAAACTGTGAATGTCCCAGCTATTATTACTATCATATTGCTATGGTGATCCTTGGGAGACATTGGGAATAACTCATCTCCAAGAAGAACTTGGTCAAGTATTTCTGATTTGCTGAGCTTCATCTAAAAAATGTAGAATTAATAAATGAAATATACATAAAATATGGCTAGAGAAAACCTGAGTGCTGGTCTGTGTTCCGCAGACACACACTTCCCTAGCTAACATTACTTCATCAAGCATTATGGTTGCTTATTCTGAGAGAAAAATTACCACCTGAAAGTGTTATTTAAAAATCGAATTCACTTGACCAAGCAAAATGAAATAGATATGGTACATGATATTTCTGGTGCATATTGTAATTACTAGCTTTCAGGCTCCTGATTACAAGTTTCTGAGTATAAAAGTACTCGGTACTTAATCAGCTCTGCCCGCTTCACCATGTGCCCACACACTGCATCCTTATTACCACCAGTTTGTTTACTTTTTGTTCTTAACTTTGACCAACTCCTGTGTAACTTAACTCTTCTCTTTTTTTAGTGTATGAGGTGTGATCAAACAATATAGCAAATGTTTAAATAAATAAAAATTATTACAGTAAAAGACATATTGCCATTAATCTCCCTCAAAATACTCCCCTTCGCTTCAAACATTTCTTGCCACTTTCTGAAGCAGTTCTGGTAGTCCTTTTTCATAAGTGTCTTTAGTTGCACTGTCATGGCTACCTCGATGTCCTGAATCGATTCAAAACATTTACCTTTCATGATCATTTTGACTTTGAGGAAGAGCTAGAAGTTGCGCAGTGTCAGATCAGGTGAATAACATGGATGAGGACACACCATCATGTTTTTATTTGACAGAAATTGCCGTATACCAGAAGCGATGTGTGACAACAGAGAGCATTGTCATGATGGAGGATGATTTACGGCACACTTTAGAACATACCTTCTCTCAACCATAGCTCACACTCAACTGACTGCCCTGAAGAAGTTAAAACTTGTCATATACTATTACTAAGGTTCTGTGTACCACTTCCTGTATTGAAGATCCCTGCCTGTCCAATGGATGGCACTTGGCAGCAGCATTCTCCATCTTTAGTGATCATAAGAGAAAGGCTCCGTGTCACACATCGCTTCTGATACGGCAATTTATGTCAAATAAAGACATTATGGTGTGTCCTCATCCACCTTATTCACTGGATCTGGCACCGTGTGACTTCTGGCTCTTCCCCAAAGTCAAAATGACCATGAAAGGTAAACACTTTGAATTGATTCAAAACATCGAGGCAGCCACAACAGCACAACTCAAGACACTCATGAAAGAGGACTTCCAGAACTGCTTCAGAATGCAGCAAGAATTGTGGGATAAGTATGTTTGAAGCAAGAGGGAGTATTTTGAGGGGGTTAATGACAATGTGTATTTTACTGTAATAATTTTTTTGATTTAAGCATTCACCGTATTTTTTGATCACACCTCATACAAAGAACCCACATGAAGCAATGCTATGGCAGAAATTCAGAGGACAGAAATAAGAACTATTCACAAAGGATTACTTCTAAGATATTCACATTTGGGAAAATAGCTCAATCTACTCATGCCATAGTTTCATGTGAAAAAAATAAATAAACTTTTCCAAGATGTAATTACAAAATACCATGCATTCATGAAATGTTTTAGAGAATTGAAGAAAAAAAACTCCAAAAATATTTGGCAGGAAAATGGGAAGAAGACACTGGGTTTTGTTACAGATATTATATAATTTTCTACCTTAGTATTTCAAATGTAGTGTGTCTCAGAATGTTTTTTAAAAAATCAAGTAAAAAATGATGCAAGGCTCAAACTCACCAAATCAGTCAGATCACTGAAAGGAAAAATGACCTCCAGCTCCCAAACATGATGTGTGAAATGCTGGTGAATGATGTGTAAGTGACAAGACACATTCTAAAATGTGTGTAGTTTGGATGTGTTAGTAAAGAATATTCCATTAAATGTTTATTACTAAATGCCCTGCTGATAAATTAATTTTCCCTCATTCACTGAGAAATTGTGCAGCAATCAAGGTCCTTTGTTTCTTAATAACCATTGCATCAGCAGTCTCTAGTTGTGTGTGTAACTACTGGAAAGTGCTCACGTGAACTCTAAAGCACTTTTTTTTAGTACTCTGTCTCTCTTCTCTTCATTTCTGTTATTTAAAATCACACCATGTCAAAATAGAATGTTCTGGAAACAGTTTTTTGTTTTTGTCTGTTTATTTATTTAAAAATACATTAATGTTGTTTTACCCATTTGATGAGTAAAAGTGAAGTATTAATTTCCAACTGAAGGAGACTGAGTATTAAGTGATAGATGCAGTGGATAATTTAAAATCAGATTGTTTGGGAGAATAAAGGCACAATCGCACCCTTTGTGTTGTGTGCCTCCTGACCTTGTTCTTTACAGCTCAGTACAAATTTTGCATCTGGACAGAAAACTGCTCCTTTTTAAGAACAAAATTACTGATCAAAGCCCATGGAATAATAAAGTATCCTGGGGATATTCCACTTTATGGCAAAAGTCATCATCAAGTTTTATATTCAACGATATTTTATCATAATGCATTGTGTTTGGGTTGGCAGAGAGACAAATATCATGGTGTTTTGTGCTTATGGAGAGCTGATCCTCTCAGTGATTTCAGTTTTGTTCATATCATATATGTAGTTTGTTTTTGTTTTTTTGTTTGTTTTTAAATTCAAGAAGAAGCAAACCAGTCAGTCAGAGAAAATACAACTTCGATTTAGTAGAGAAGTTGGGAGAGAAAAGGAGGAAATGGCCAAATTGACTCAGCTTCTTTTAATCAGGTCTTCCCACTGTGGCATAATTACTATCTGATTTGTAGTAACTGAAGATTTCGTTACTGGCCATGTTCCTTACTGTTTTTTCATCGTTTGCTTTTTGTTTTTTTTTTTAATCATAATGTTTTAAAGCCAAATTATTTTTCTTTATTTTTTCATCAAAACCCATATAAGCATAAAACTAGAAAGATAGCATCAGAATATGAATTTTTACAATAAATTATTTAGGTTCATAATTCTTATCTTACAAAACTTGACTGTACTAGATTATAAAGAAATAGTCAGGAATAAGTAAAATTATTAGTCAATTCTATTTCAAAAACGAAGGGAGATTCAATAACTGTTTCTCTCTAACTCATTTTTATATGTAACTTAAACATAATAAAGGATAAGAAGAGAAGATGATGCAAAGCCATTAATAGCAAAAATGTCCTCAAAAAGAAAAAAGAAAGAAAGAAAGAAAGAAACTGGATTCTTTTCTTTATTGGCTTGAAGGAAATAAGTCTGTGGCCCAAGACGTCTGGAGGTATCTCTGTCTGTCTAATCTGTTATCTATCTATATCTATCTATCTATCTATCTATCTATCTATCTATCTATCTATATATATATATCATCTATCTATCTCTATTATCTACCTATCTATCATCTATCTATCCATCTATGTATCTATCAATCATCATCTATCTGTCTCTGTCTCTACCTCATCTCCATCTCCATCTCCATCTCTGTCTGTCCTTACAGCTTCAATGCACCATAGACAGCACCTAGATTGTTTCAGAATCTTTATTTGTGTAAAAATCTCACAGGTGATGAGCACAGATTTCATTTGCATAAACCTGTAAGGAAAATACTGTTTTTCCCTTCTTTACAGGTGAGCAAACTGAGGAGTCATAGGAACCTGCGCCAGGTCACCCAGCCATGAGGTGGCAACATGAAATATAAGTTCTGATGCTGAGGCTGGGGTGTGCAGGCTTTCACATTCCACGAGCCTGCTGTCCCACTGGCTTTGGGCTCATTGACAGATGTCAGCACTCTCAAGGGAGACTGTAGATGGCTGTCTCTGGTCTGGAAGATCTCCACTTGAGAGGGATTTTTGGATGAGTCAGGTGGGATGGTAGCCTGAGAGAGATGTCTGAGGAAGATCACTGTGGGAAAGATAAAGGGTGTGGGGTGGGAGGGGGATTAAAAACTTTGGGTGATGAAAAGGTTTGGGGATTGAAATAGGTCTTAGTAGATACGTCATCAAAATGGCGGCGTGAGGTGAGCCTCTGGAAATCTCCCCTGGAATTTACAACAAATTGAAAGTCTATAAATCCACAAAGGACTCCATGCACAGCAGAGAGGCAAGACGAAGAGTCTCACAACTGAATTCACGTAAAGGTGGACAAATTGCGCGAAAAGGGGAGGAGGGAAGGGAGAAGTGCAGAGACAGAGCCTCGTGGGTGCAGGATGCGGACTTAGCTCAGTGCCCTCCTCCCCCAGCTCACTGCATCCTGGAACTACTGCAGCTGAGGGAGAGGGAGGAACTCTGACTGCTAGACTCAGCTTATGGCCCACAGGGCTGAGGGGGCAGCATATAACACGGCTGAACCCAACGCTCACGGCAGAGACCTCGGAGAAAAGACTGAGGGAAGAAGGCTGAAAATGGTGGTTTGAGCCCTCACTGCCGAGCGGAGAACGGAAGCCTTAGCCGCCCCTTCTCTACCCTCCCAGAGCTCGCCCTGCACCCACCTGCCCAGTGCTAGTAGTGGAACAGTAGCAGTGTCAGATCAAAAGAACAGAATATTTGCAGTTCAGAAAACTGTGGTCTGCAGACACAGATTCACAGCCCAACTAGTTCTGGCAAAGGGGAGGGAGCTGTGGAAGCAAGACCGGCTGTGGTGGTGGTCGCTGCCATTGCTCTGGGCCAATTCTCACAACTCATCCCGCCCCTGTCCCCACATATCTGGGTGGTACCTGCAGGAGTAAACAGAACTGCTGAAACACACGGGCTCTGAATCTGATGGAGGAAGAGATTTGGAACTTCAAAAGCTCTCTGCATCCCCACATGGACACTACGCCCTATGACCCAGGCGAACTGTTAACAGAGGAGAAGCCCGCCTCCAAGAGAATCCCCCCCATTGTGTGAGAAGCTGGAATAGTGCAGAGAAAACATAGCACTACTGTATGAGAGAGAAAAAAAGGCTGCAGTCAGAGAGAAAATAAAACATTCTACCAACGAGTACTGGAAAACAAAAGAAAAACCTTTTCTTATCAACCTGTTGCACAACCCACTCCTGTAGATGTCTAGGAAGAGAAATAATAAATCAGTAATTGCCATGAATAACCAAGGCAACGAGACAGCTCAGAAAGAAAGTGAAAAGTCTCCAGAAAAGGAACTTAAATATATGGAAATATGTGACAGAGAATTCAAGACTGCAGTTCTGAAAAAACTCAATGAGATGCAAGAAAACACAGACAAGCAGTTAAATGAACTCAGAAACACAATCAAAGAACAACATGAGCATTTTACAAAAGAGATTGAAATTTTAAAAAAGAACCAATAGAATTTCTGGAGATTAAGAACTCAACAGAAGAAATTAAGAATGAAATAGCCAGCTTAGGTAGTAGAGTTGACCAGATGGAGGAAAGAATCAGTGACATCGAAGATAGAAACCTGGAAATGACACAGATGGAAGAAGAAAGACACTTGAGACTTAAAAGAAATGAAAGAACTCTACAAGAACTTTCTGACTCCATCAGAAAGAGCAATATAAGAATAATGGGCATACCAGAAGGAGAAGAAAGAGAGAAGGGAACAGAGAGAATATTCAAACAAATAGTCAACGAGAACTTCCCAAACTTGTGGAAAGAACTGGATCCTCGAATCCAAGAAGCAAATAGAACACCTAATTACCTCAACCCCAACAAGCCTTCTCCAAGGCACATTGTATTGAAGCTGTCAAAAATCAACGACAAAGAAAGAATACTCAAGGCAGCCAGGGAAAAGAAGACGGTAACCTACAAAGGAAAGCCCGTTAGATTATCATCAGATTTTTCAGCGGAAACTCTACAAGCCAGGACGGAATGGAACCAATATTCAAACTAGTGAAAGAGAGAAATTAGGAGCCAAGAATAATATACCCAGCAAAGATATCCTTTAGATATGAAGGGGGAATAAAGACATTTCCAGACATACAGAAGCTGAGGGCATTTTCTAATACACAACCTGCACTACAAGAAATACTAAAGGAGGCTATTCGACCACCATTAACAGGGACAATTTGTGGCAACCAAAACATAAAAAGGGGGAAAGTAAAGGCCTGAACAGGAATATGGCAATGGAGAAAGTAAGCGTGCTGAAGAAAATGGAGTACTCTAAATATCAAACTTTGTTTTACATAAACTTAAGGGTAACCACTCAAAAAATATCCACTACTGAAATATATACTGTAATAAAAGAAGAAGCAGAGGGAAACATCATAGAATACCACCACACAGAAATAATAGACAATAACAAAAAGACAAAGAAACAATGCAGACACAGTCTTACCAGAAAACTAAAGATAGAATGATAGGAAATCCTCACATATCAACAATCACCCTAAATGTAAATGGACTGAACTCACCAATAAAAAGGCACAGAGTAGCAGATTGGATCAAAAAACTAAACCCAACCATATGCTGTCTCCAAGAAATGCATCTCAGCTACAAGGATAAGCATAGACTCAAAGTGAAAGGATGGAAATTGACACTCCAAGGAAATGGTATCCAGAGAAAATCAGGTGTAGCTATACTGATATCAGATGAAACAGACTTCAGGGTGACAAACGTAACAAGAGACAAAGATGGACATTTCATAATGGTAAAGGGGACCATACAATAAGGAGACCTAACAGTCATCAATATTTATGCCCCTAATAAGGGAGCACCAAAATATACCAAGCAATTACTAACAGAACTAAAGGGAGAAATTGACCAAAACACAATTATACTAGAGGACCTAAATACATCATTGACAGCTATGGATAGATCATCCAAACAGAAAATAAATAATGAAATACCTACCCTAAATGACACACTAGATGAAATGGACATAATTGACATATATAGAGCACTTCATCCTAAAACATCAGACTTTACATTTTTTTCTAGTGTACCTAGAACATTCTCAAGGATAGACCATATGTTGGGGCATAAAACTAACTTCAGCAAATTTAAGAAGATTGAAATCATACCAAGCATATTCTCTGATCACAAGGCTTTGAAATTGGATATCAACAGCAAAAAGAAAGCAGGAAACACCACAAATACATGGAGATTAAGCAACATACTTTTAAAGAACGACCAGGTCAAAGGCGAAATTAAAGGAGAGGTCAAAAGATACATAGAAACAAATGACAATGAAAATACATCCTACCAAAAATTTTGGGGTGCAGCGCAAGCAGTTTTAAGAGGGAAATTTATATCATTACAGGCCTATCTCAAGAAACGAGAAAAATCCCAAATAAATAACCTCACGTTACACCTTAAAGAACTAGAAAAAGAAGAATAAATGAAACCCAAGGTCAGCAGAAGAAAGGAAATAACAAAAATCAGAGCAGAACTAAATGAAATAGAGAACAAAAAGACAATAGAAAAAAATTGATGTGACAAAGAGCTGGTTCTTTGAAAAGATTAACAAAATTGACAAACCCCTGGTTAGGCCCACTAAGATAAAAAGAGAGGAGGCACTAATAAACAAAATCAGAAATGAAAAATGGGAAGTTATCGCAGATGCCACAGAAATACAAAGGATCATCCAAGAATACTATGAAGGACTATATGCCACCAAATTCAATAACTTAGAAGAAATGGACAAGTTCTTAGAAACATATAGCCTTCCTAGGCTGTACCATGAAGAACTGGAAAATCTAAACAGACCGATCACCAGTAACGAAATTGAATCAGTCATCCAAAACCTTCCCAAATGCAAAAGTCCAGGACCAGATGGCTTCACTAGTGAATTCTACCAAACCTTCAAAGAGGATCTAATACCTGTCCTACTCAAACTCTTCCAAAAAAATTGAAGAAGAGACAGTACTCCCTAACTCATTTTATGAGGCCAACATTACCCTGATACCAAAACTTGGCAAGGACAGCACAAAAAAAGAGAATTACAGACCAATATCTCTGATGAATACAGATGCAAAAATCCTCAAGAAAATTCTACCAAATCGAATGCAACAATGCATTAAAAAGATTATTCATCACAACCAAGTGGGGTTCATCCCAGGGGCACAAGGATGATTCAACATACACAAATTCATCAATGTGCTGCATCACATAAACAAAATAAAGGACAAGAATCATATGATTATATCAATTGATGCAGAAAAAGCATTTGACAAGATATAACATCCATTTATGATTAAAACACTGAATAAAATAGGTATAGAAGAAAAATACCTTAACATAATAAAGGCCATGTATGACAAACCCTCAGCTAATCTCATAATTAATGGTGAAAAACTGAAGCCCTTTGCTCTACATTCAGGAACACGACAGGGCTGTCCCCTAACACCTCTGCTTTTCAAGATAGTGTTGGAAGTCCTCGCCAGAGCAATCAGGCAAGAGAAAGAAATAAAAGGCATCCAAATTAGGAATGAAGAAGTTAAATTGTCACTCTTTGCAGATGACATGATGCTATATATAGAAAACCCTAAAGACTCCACCAAAAAGCTGTTAGAAACAATCAACGAATATAGTAAAGTTGCTGGCTACAAAATCAATGTATAAAAGTCCATTGCATTCCTATATACTAACAATGAAATCTCAGAAAAAGAAATTTAAAAAAAAAATTGGTTTTGCAATTGCAGCAAAAAGAATAAAATACCTAGGAATAAACTTAACCAAGGATGTGAAAGACCTATATGCTGAAAACTACAAGACATTTTTAAAAGAAATTGTAGAAGACATAAAGCAATGGAAAGACATGCCGTGCCCATTGATTAAAAGAATCAACATAGTTAAAATGGCCATATTACCAAAAGCAATATACAGATTTAAGGCAATCCCCATCAAAATCCCAATGGCATTTTTTTAAAGAAATAGAACAAAAAAATCATCAGATTTGTTTGGAACCACAAAAGACCCCAAATAGCCAAAGCAATCTTAATAAAAAAGAACAATGCTGGAGGTATCACACTCCCTGACTTTAGCTTGTATTACAGGGCAACAATAATCAAAACAGCATGGTATTGGCAGAAAAACAGACACGTAGACTAATGAAATAGAATTGAGAACTCAGAAATAAAACCACATAAATATGGACAGATAATTTTTGACAAAGAAGCGAAAAACATACAATGGAGAAAAGACAGCCTCTTCAATAAATGGTACTGGGAGAATTGGAAAGCCATGTGCAAAAGAATGAAACGGGACTGCTATTTGTCACCATGTACCAAAATTAATTCAAAATGCATCAAAGACTTAAGCATAAGACCTGAAACAATAAACTGCAAAGAAGAAAACACAGGTACTAAACTTATGGACCTTTGTTCAAAGAGCGTTTTATGAATTTGACTCCAAAGGCAAGGGAAGTAAAAGCTAAAATAAACTAATGGGATTATATCAAACTTACAATCTTCTGCACAGCAAAAGAAACCATCAACAAAATAAAGAGGCAACCAACTGAATGGGAGAAGATTTATTTTTCAAACAGTGCCTCCGATAAGGGGCTAATATCCAAAATATACAAGGAACTCATGCAACTCAACAACAAAAAAACAAACAACCCAATTGAAAAATGGGCAGAGGACCTGAAGAGACATTTCTCCAAAGAGGACATACAAATGGTAAATAGACATATGAAAAAAATACTCAACATCACTAATCATTAGAGAAACACAAATAAAAACCACAATGAGATATCACCTCACCCCAGTCAGAATGGCTATCATCAATGAGACAAATAGTAACAAGTGTTGGAGAGGCTGTGGAGAAAAAGGAACCCTCATACACTGTTGGTGGGAATGCAGTCTGGTGCAGCTGCTATGGAAGACAGTGTGGAGGTTCCTCAAAAAATTACGAATAGAATTACCGTATGACCCAGCAATCCCTCTCCTGGGTATCTACCCAAAAAATCTGAAAACATTTATCCATAAAGACACGTGTGCTCCAATGTTCATTGCAGTTTTGTTTAGTGGCCAAGACATGGAAACAACCTAAATGTCTTTCAATAGATGAATGGATAAAGAAGTTATGGTATATATACACAATGGAATACTATTCGGCGGTTAGAAAAGATGAAATAGGACCATTTGTGACAACATGGATGGATCTAGAGATTATAATGCTAAGCGAAATAAGTCAGACAGAAAAAGCAGAGAACCATAGGATTTCATTGATATGTGGTATATAAACCGAAAACAACCAAAGAGCAAGATAAACAAATGAGAAACAAAAACTCATAGACACAGACAATAGTTTAATGGTTACCAGAGGGTAAGGGAGGTGGCGGTGGGAGATGAGGGTAAGGGGGATCAAATATATGGTGATGGAAGGAGAACTGACTCCTGGTGGTGAACACACAATGGGATTTATAGATGATGTAATACAGAATTGTACACCTGAAATCTATGTAACTTTACTAACAACTGTCACCCCAATAGACTTTAATTAAAAATAAGAAAAAAAAGAAATAGGTCTTAGTATGTTTTCTTTTTGGAGAAGCCTGACCATGTCAGCACCACTCCTGTTCTCATTGGCGTCCAGGGCAGCCTAAGTCCTACCTGGGGAACGACATGGAATGACCAACAGGAGGCTGGTAGACAAGCATGTGGGGAAGGCAGCTGGGGAAAACTCACCAGTTTTCAGATTTCTGATCGTAAAAACCTCTAAAGTTTGTAAAATTGTTTTACAAATTTAAAACAACAAATGAAATCTTAAATGATTACAGTTAGCATTCTTAGGATGGATTCAGTAAGTATGTGTATATGTATGTATTATCCATCCATTATCCATCCATTTATCCATTCATCCATCCATATACCTTTCAAATTATTCTTTTAAAGGCTGTTAACCTTCCTCAGCCCTTATTACTTAATAAATTGAACACAACTTTTGAAATGTTCATTTTATATGTTCATGAGCGCAATGAGTTAACTCTTTTTGTAAACGAAGCTTTGTCAGGGAAGAGTACATCCGGCCTGTGCTCTTCTCTCCTCATTGGCCTCCACTGAGGTGCAGGTAACTCTTCCTGGGGTCCTCATTGTACTAGTCCATGGACCTGGACCTTTGTGTCACAGCCACTAGATCTCTTGTCGGCTTCAAGGTCTTTTTGACCACTGTTGACCAATCTCCCCAAACTGTGCTGGGATGAAAAGGTTTTCGTGAAACTGTTGCCATTACTTTCCTCCAGGCATTCTAGGCACCCATCTAGTACTACTTCTCAGCAGCCATGATGGAATCCAGGCTGTTTTAAGAGAACGTCTGTCCCTAGGATATACATAAGTAGTGAGGCACGTGGCTTCCCTGTTTGCTCACCTTGAAACCGTCAGACATTTCTACCACCCTCCCCTACCTGGCTTCAGCCCAACGTGCTGAGACACTGGACCCCTTCTCAGACCCAGGCTGCGTATTACACCCCCTCGTGTATCCCATCAGCCTGACGATGGAACATCACAGAATAGTTAATAGGCTACGCTCCGAGTCCTCTGATTTTACTGCTGGTATTCTTAGCTGAGCTATTTTTAACTTGAAGATTAAAAAATTCCTTCTCAAGAGAGCCTGGCTCTTACAAATCAAAAGTGCTTTGACTTTCAGATGATTGTTCAGCTTTAGTTTTTAAAATATCTAATTAGGAGCTCAAAAATCAAGAGGTAAATGTTTGTTAGGTCCCTTGTGTTCTCTTTCCTGAGGCAATAAAGTTTAGCTTCATAATGAGGAATTAATAGAGGAGAGGATGCAGGATTTCAAATATATGTAGAAGTAAACATATGTTGGGTACTCTTTCAAGATACTGTCCCACAAAAACGTATTAGGCAGAAAATGCCTGCTCCTCCCCCATCTGTGTCCACCCACCATCTTATTCATTTATACTAAAGGGGAGGAAACACTTCTTCTTCTACAAAATGACGTGTCTAAACCTGAGTTTCTTTCCCTCCCAAACCAGGTCTTTCTTCCAGTTCGTCCACTCAGATACCGGCAGCTTTATTTTCCTAGGAGAATAGGCAAGGAGCCTTCACTTTGTCCATTGACTTTTTCCCTAGCCTTCCCCACATTCAGTCAGTCAGAAGGTCATGTAGGGTCACTTCTTGCCCCTTCTTGTTCCATTTCCGTGGTGTGAACCATCACCATCAATCCATCAATCCTGTGCCTTATTTCAACAGGCTACCCACTGGAGCCCTCACCTCTGCCTCCCAGCACAGAGGTCAGGACCATCTGTACAAGTGTAGACTCCATCATGTCTGCCCAGCCCGTGGGTATCCATCCTTTTCAATGTAAAGCCAACCTCTCTATGGAAACCTACAAAGCGCTTCATCATATGGGCCACTTTCTCCTCCTGACCCCATCTGGGATCTCTTGTTTGTACTCTCCCCTCCAACCACAGCCTCCCCACCCCACCATTCCTCAAATATACCATCTCTACACTGCATGGGGTTGCTGCATCTTCTGTGAAAACTTCCTCCCATATCACACAGCCAATTCCTTCCAGTCTGGGCTCAGAGGTTGCCTTATTTGTATGCTACTGTTTGGAAATACAAACCTCCCCTCACCCTGACCTTCCCTATCCCCCCCTGCTTTTTCTTCATTGTGACCTGTCACCGATATCTAGCATGCTGACTTTTTACTTGTTTATCTTTCGTATCGTCTTCCTCTCCAAACAGAATGCAAGCTTAATGTCTGCAGAGACAATATATCTGAATTTTGGAGCATTTTGCTTAATATTTTAGAACAGGTCCCCATGTTCACTGAATATTTTTGTGTCATTTATAACTATAATAAAGATATAAGGGCTTACATAAATGAACAAATAATTATTCTTCACTGTGGAGCTATAAAGTCAAACAAAGATGGTCTAATTTTTTTCCTATACTGTAGACATCATCTTCAACTAGGCTTTAACTGGAAAACACACATTTTTATTTATATATTTTAGGTACACATACCCTTTATTACATGCTATTATACTTATTAATATTTAATTTATTCTTAAATCCACATTTTTCTACAAACAAACTCTTCAAATCCCATTGTAACTGAAACGCATTTCGGTTTTGTGTACTTAATTCACCACATATCTTTTATATGAAGACACACACAGAAAAGAAAATTAACTCTTGAAAAGTCTCATTTTAAGGTCACATAACCGCCCAGGACAACAATGTTCAAGTTTCACACAATTGGAGGGATTGCCCCGATGGTTGACAATGCAAGTTCAAGAGAACCCTTCAAGGAACGTGACAGCAGCTGTGAAATCTTGGAATTTCTCCCCTCTTCTCTATGACACCTTGATAAGGCAATTACAGCATAATTACCTTAACAAGTGGCATTACAGGAAATTATTGTCATTCTCCTGTTAAAATAACGCATAATCATCAGCAAGTGAATTTTAGAATTCCCAATCAGCATGTCATTACCTGCCGTTGGCCCCGAAATGAGTGTAATTGGTGGGCAATAACTGACAAGGTATTTGAGGGAAGAAAATATGAAAAAGGAGAGTTTGGAAAATCAACAGGAACAAAACCACATTAACCCCCAATGACCGAATTTGCCCTTCAACAGTAACATTTACTGGTCATTTGAAAACCTGGCAAACCTGGCATTCTCTTTGTTTTCCATAAACACGTTGGCTTCCCTGGCCTACCATCTTGATGTTTTCCAAGACAGTCACTCCTTCTATGAAGCAGCCAATTGTGACACTGTGTTCTTCTGTAAATGGCACCATTCTCTATTGTGTGTCACTTCAATAAAAACATTTCTTTAAACTCTTCGTTTTTTGATACAATAATTTGCTTTCAGATGCAGTCCTAGTTTCACAACAGTAGACATACTTAAAAATAGATCTCTATAAACCATTCCATGTCCCTGAAAGCCTAAATGTTTATCAAGCATCTTAAAGCAACACGATTGACAGAAAGGCATGAAAAGATACTATTAGAAGATTTAAACCTTAATGACAAAGAACACGGGAACTTGTGGGGATGTCCACAGAAAGCAGGAGATGCCCACTGAGCTCCCAGAGGGAGGGGTAGCCTCCAGGTCCCCAGGCTCCAGAGAGGGAATGTCCTGTGTAAAGTGAAGATTCTGCCAGTTTGTCACTGCCTTTGCCAATATCTGAGGGTTTTTCACAGATGCCTGGTAACCCTCTGATCTGACTCCCCAGATGGTTGCGGCCACCTGCTGGCCAATACGAAAGGGGCAAGGAGGACAACCAACCCCACCCAGCATGCTACCGAGTATTCACTGCAGGCCTTTACCTTTCCACTCATCTCACTGCAAGTCTAGACTTGAAGCCTGCCCAAAGGCCACCTTTCCAAAGACTGTGAACAATGTAAACATGTGCACTTCTCAACGTTTCATTTGGTGAAATAAAGGATCACATGACCATTAATACAGGGGACACAGAGACTCTGTCAACTATAACAAGCAGTTCCCTTCACTGTGTGTGCATTTCTTCCAGGTCAGCTATGATGCCATGAAAAAATAAAACCAGAAAAACAAGCTATGGCATTGCATCTTAAATAAGCCATTCTCCTTTGTTTTGTGTACAGAGGTCTTAGAGTAGCCCCACTAGTGGAAATTATCAAAGCATCTGAGAGATGGCTTGCCTGAGATTCCCATCTCCACCTGTGGCTGCGTGAACACACCTTCCCCGCAGGTGCCCGGGCACATTCAGGCTCACTTAGTCTACACCCACATTCAGCAACAATGGGATACCTTGTTCTCCACCTGCCTCTCCAGAGTCTCTCTCAGTTGACATGCTGAGGGATGTGCATCCGAAATACCATTTTCACATTCAATTGCGGCTGTCGGGAGGTTCTGTTGTACAAGAACTGTCGCCTTTGTTCAAATAAAACCACCATCTCCTGGGAAGCCAGGGAAGCCACCCTTTCCGGTATTTCTGGTAATTTTTTTATCTTCCTTTACACGTCTTCACATTTTAAATCCCTTTTCACTAAGGACATACAAAATCCCGTTGGTTCTGTTTCCTTTGTTTTATATGAAACAAGCTCTCCCATGAGAAACAAAGCTCATGCAAAATTAACACATGGAAATTCACACAAAGCAAACGAAAACGATGAATTGTGATGACTGTACACATCTGATCCTACAAAAATTGTGCTTTGGCCCGAAGGAGTGGTACCAGTTCCCGGGCTCACTGCCCGGGATCCTCCCCGCCACGCCACCCCCACCCCCATATGTGGAGCCACCTTCCTGCTTCCTGTCAGATGCACTTAGACTTTTCTTTCCTGTGGAAGACATTTTCTTCAACAGTAGCCACCTCCAAGAGAAAAATAACCAAACTAAGCATCAACCCTTTAAAAAAGCCTGTACAGTAGCTGAAAAATATAAAATTCACTTCTTCTGCTCAAAAGAAGATCGTCCTGGGAGGTGGTGTTGTTCACAGTTGGCAAGATACCTGCCCCACCAACACCTTCCCGGCATACCAACTTTCGCATGCTCTCCACTGCTCCACACCCCACACGGGGACGTCAGTCCACTTCCTGCATGAGGTTACTGGCACCAACAGGGTCCACGCTGGTCATTAGTTCCCAGCGGCTTTGATGGAAGGGAAAGCCCCTGGAATTCTCTTCTGAGGGTCTTGAGGACTAATGATTAACCAACAGAGCACATTTTAAACTATCATTAAGTTCCCTAAAGTTTTGGAAACAACATTCTTGGTGACCTTATTAAATAACTTATTATTGGAAAGAGAAAAAGACATTGTAAGTGTGGACAACATTCAAGAGAGGAGCAAGGTGGGTGAGCAGGCCCTGTTATTGTCTCCATGTGGACACCTGTCCTCCAACCCCACACCCTGCCCCTGGATGTTTCCTGCTGCGGAGGGCCGATCATGGTGGCTGAGGACCACATAGAATCCCCTCATGGCCCTGGAACTGGCACGTCTGGACCCACTGAGGCACACACTTCCCCAGAGGCTGCCTGGGAGTTGGGGCCAGGCATCTAGGAGATGCAGGGGGCTTTGCACCCTCAGAGAGAACACCTGGACAGGTGAGGAACCCAGGGCACTCAAGGATCAATTGTCCTCCTGTCTTTTCCCCAGAGGAACTCTCCCAAGACACAGCAGTTCATATAACCCATGTGAAGATGTCCCATGAGATTGAGCCATCAGCCGCTCTTGTGACAAAAGGTGGCCAGCCCGGAAAGGTGTCCCTGTATATCTTCTGTCCCCACTTGCTTGTCTGATTTCCTCTTCCCCTCACCCTTGCTGCCCTGGGTTTGCACTCATCCATAAAGTGTCTGCACATAAGTTTTTGCCTCAGTCTCTATTTTCTGGGGCACCTAGTATAAGAAAGTAACATTTTTAAAGAGTTTTATTCCTCAAAGAAAAACAACTGTCTTTTGAAAAATTCCACGAAATTACCCTAAACTTACTTAGTTGTTAAATGACATGTTGAAGCATGTCCTTCAGAGTTTCTGAAGTGGTTCCCATAGTAGGTGCACTTTGAAAAGACATATGAATCATTGAAGCACTTTATTAGTCTCCCGTTACTATGATGAGCTAGTATTTACCACCTAATTATTTACACCTTTGCTAATAGTATGGGAACTAATAGAAATCTTTGTGTAGGCAGAGTAATTGCATTGGGTCACTTTGAAAATTATATTATTAGTTGGCCTTCAGCAGGTGTTCATTTCATCTGATTTAGATCATTTTTACTTACGTCTGTTATATTCATCAAAGCATAGTAATTATGGCACATAGCAAAGTAAATTCTGCATAATATCATAAAATGATAATCACGGGCTTGGTGAATACATGAATAAGGTCCCAGTCCTCCATTGCACAATGTAATAAATAAATAAACATCTGGGAACTCTTCTCTATAAGTAACAGAACAAAGACATTGGGAAATGTTAAATACATAATACATATACTTAGGAAATACATTTTGTTCATTTTATTATAATGCTAACTTGAAAAATAAATTGTTCCGTTTATCAACATAAAATCATTATCTTTAACCACTTACTTATCTAGGATGTGTGAAAAAAATCTTTTTCTTAAGCTTCATTTCAAGTTGTCAGCCATGACTTTGCCTGCTGTGCTTGTTCTCATTATTTAACACCAAACTTAATGTTTTTCTGGGTAATAGTCGCAGAAAAATAAAACTTGCTACAGATGAGACACTTTGTAGATTTGATTTTTGCCCTATATTTTCAGCAATAGATTGTGATGATAATAAAGGAGTTTTCCTTTCATATACAATTACTTTTTGCTTGGATTTGGTGTTATTTTTTAAGTGGGTTGTGTTCGCATGCATCAAGTTTTGGCAATCGAGTGAAACAGGAAATCAGGATTGTCCTATAGAACATCAGTCCAAATTTGAAGCAACATTTTCATTCAAAAAATCAACAATTCCATGAAAAAAAAAAGGACTAGATTACATTGTACAACAGAAAACAGACTATAAATCATTGTTATTAAGTTAGTCAACACAAAGAAGATTTGTTTCCATAATCCACAGATCACTCATAAAAGAGGAAAAAAATGAAATATCTCCCCCTTCAGTCTGCCTAACTCTTCCATCTTACTGCATGAGATGTTTACTACTTTATAAAACAACAGGAAGCCTTTTTTTTTTTTTTTTAATATACCACATTCTAGGAATACTTCATGTTCATGCTGATATTTTTAAGTCAGGTCACTCACTGAACTCCAACATGACCTTAAAACCTAAAGTAACAAACGAACAATACAAGCAAAGAAACAAAAACTCATAGACACAGACAATAGTTTAGTGGTTATCAGAGGGTAAGGGGGAAGGAGGTTGGTAGATGAGGGTAAACGGGTGATGGAAAGAGAACTGACTCTAGGTGGTGAACACAAAATGTGATATATAGATGATGTATTACAGAATTGTGCACTTGAAATCTATATAATTTTATTAACCAATGTCACCCAGTAATTTTAATAAAAATTAAAAAAACACCACAAATTCTAAAGAATCTCCATTACTTAACTAATGTTTGGATGTGTTGAATAGTAAGTACAAATATTCCCGTCAGCACCCATGTGCCTTCACCCCAGTAGAAGTGAAGGAAAGATAAGAGTATAGAAAAAGTCTCACATTTTTGCAAAGCCTCAAAAAATGTTTCAAGTATTTGTATTTATGCATTAACATTGGGCTTTAATATTTTCTTAATTTAAATTTTCTACTTAAAAATAAAGTTTGTGTTTCAGGTTCCACTATGCCTCTAATCACAGCCCTGGCCATGCAGGCCACATTCTCATTTACATACTTTCAGTTTTTTTTGTCCTGGAGAATATAGTCCAAATTTCAAGTGGTTGTTTTTCAACTGACACATGACCTAACCTACTATTCAGACAGGGATTCCTTTTTTTCTTTCCTTTCCCCAAGTTTTAGCAGAGTTAAACTACCCTTTTCACTCATACACTAAAAGCCTTATGCCTGAGTTGACATTTAAAATATTTAATAGAGATGGTGCTCAGGTAAACACACCAATCAGAGCGCAAACCAGCCAGAATGGGAATTAAAACAGCATACGGCTATCCCTATGCTGAGTCTCGACCTGTATGTTTGATATATGTCTTTCTTATAGCTCTATTGTAGACTCAGCATTTACGTCCCCCCAGATTTATACCTTGAAGTCTTACCCCCCAGGGTGATGATGTCAGAAGGCGGAGCCTTTGGTAGGTCCTGAGGGTGGAGCCTCCATGATGGGATTAGAGCACTCATAAAGGAGACCCCAAGGAGCATCTCACCCCTCCCACCATGTGAGGCCACAGAGAAAAGACACCATCTGTGAACCAGGAAGCAGGCTCTTACAAGACACAGAACCTTCTGGCACCCTGATCGTGGACTTCCAGCATCCAGACTGTGAGAGATAAATGTCTATGTCACCCAAACTATAGTCTTTTGTTATAGAAGCCCAAACTGATTAAGACAAGTTCCTATTATTTGCATTTATTATAATTCCATTTGCTTGTTCAAATTCCTTCACATGAATTATAAACTGCTTGAAGGGAGATTCAATACGTTTCCCCTTTGTAATACCTAATATGCCTGCAATATGAGAGATAGAGACAGGGAAGACAAGAGAGAAAGAAGAAAGTTTTGCATAAATATTTGCTAAATGAATGGACTAACCTTCCTCTAGAAAATGCCATTGTGATTGAGATTTTGGTGATATTTCCATTTAAAAAGGAATGGCAGAAGCAAGTCTGATGAAAGTTGTGTTTTAATGGTACTATTTTAGAAGAAAAGTTAATCAGAAATGTTTCTTGGTATCTTGTAGAGAAAACAACCTGGGACCATTCTGTTATCTGATATAAAAGAAACTGAAGTGGAGAAATACATCAGAAGTTCAGAGCTAGATACGGTGACATATTAGTACTTTAGTGACCTAAAACAGTAACCATATACATCTTCTAGGCAAGGGTGATTTTATTTAGTAACAAATTTGGTCTCTAAATCTTTTTATTAAACTCCCAACTTGAAATGTGTGCTACCTCAATGGAATAGGAATTTCGGTAAGAGGGCGCCGTGTGAGATGGTTGTGGCGATGTGATACCCTGTGTCCCGACCGTGTCACTGTCCATCCTGGTTGTGGAGCTTTGTCACAGATTTGCAAGATGTTGCCACTGGGGAAAATTGGCTGAAGGATAATCATATGACTTCAAGTGAGTCTACAGTTATCACACAAAAACATAAAAAATAAAAAAATAAAAATTCTCACTTTAATTTCCCACTCTTTTCAAGTTGTTTCCATATTAAAGCACTCGAAACCCTGAAGAGGTAAATGGCACTGCAGTTGGTCGGGCACTAGTGTGACAGTGACCACTTTCCCTGGCATGAAATCCATAATTAGCTGTCCGATCACCAGTTGATAGATTAAGTCGTGATGTTCAAGTCCAGGTAAGATACACAAGAAAAAATAAAACTGAAAAAAAAAAACACAAAAAACAATAACAGAGACATATCCATCAGAGTCTGAGATATGAGAGCATCTGTCTATATTTACCCACCGAGGTGAGTTCCTCACTTTCCATCCTGACCCTCAGGATGCTGCTGTCACTTTCCCAGGAAGCGCTGGGAACAGGGTGGGACAAACACACAACATAATTTTCCTCCATAACAACTTTGAGGTCTCTCCTTTCAAGACAGACATTCGTGAGGCTGCATGCTGATGGCAGGCCTAAACAGGAAAGCAGGAAGCTCTAATGTAAATGCCAATGTGATGAGACAGACAAAAAACAAATTTAGCTTGATCGACAAGAACTAGCCCTCCCGACTATGCCACTCTTTCTCAGAATTATACAAGTTCAAAGTGATCTCACATTATGTGAGGTACGATACTACAACACCGTTACTGCTCAAGACATAATGTTTTAAAATTGTCGTTTCTATCATTCACATTGAAACTTTGATGTTTTGTATAGGATGCTTTCCAAAAGCCCCCTGGCCAGAGATCCTTTTCTAGTCCCCACGAGGTCTCAAGCTCATGGGAAGGAGGAGTTGTGCCTGTTTAGCTCACCTGCCTCTGCTCACCATTTCCCTCAGTTCCCAGTACTTAGTGTGTCTACCACTGGCAATGGGTAATGGACGAACAACTCACGGAGGTCAGAGTGTTGTACCCAGTCCACAGCCTTTTAATTCTGACCATGTGTAGTGTCTAAGCTTCTGCTCCCAAGCTCCCCTTTCACTCCAAGAATGGACTTCCCCGGAAACTGCACCTAGAGGAGCATACAGTAGGATGACTACTGAAAAGGACCTGGAAAAGTCTGTCCTGTCTCAGAGCTGGGTCAGCGTTCTGCCAGAGACCAGACCCACCTAAATGTCTCTGTCCTCGGTTTTCCACCCAAGACATGCCAAGATGCTGAGAGGGTCACAGTTGGATCAACGTACGATAAAACGCAAAACAGTCCTCTCTGCTCTACACAGAGAGAGAATAAATAACAGTCCCTGTCTACTCGGGAAGTCACCTTTGTTAGACTGTATAGGAAAATAAATGTGAGAATCACAACCCATCATTCACTCATAGAAAGTCATGACTCTTGCATTCACAATCAATCACATGTCTTGGGAGTCATGTTTGGGTCAGTCCAGAGAGAAAACATGTATCTGAAAAGGAGGTTGAGGAAAGCAAATTCATCCTGCCCTGATCATCCCATACCACTTCCTTTCGCTGTGCTTTCTCTTTCTTCACCACCATGGACCCAAAGCCTGTTCCTTCTCCCACTAAGAAGAGAGAAAATAATGCCCACATCAATCAAGGAAAGATTTTCACTGCAAATAAATAAATAGGAGGAAAGTTAACATCTTCTTGCCTAAGTTACAGAATTTCCATTTTCACCTCATCAACTTTCTTCCCTATTAAAATGTGTTAGGCTGCAATCAATGAAACGACCTTCCACAACACAACCAGTGCTTTTTCTCCTGAGACAGAATCCTGCCCCATTAAGGCGCTTTGGTGGCCTCAGTAGCAGAAACTGCACCATCGTGCGATTCGCAGGAGTGCCAACAGGAGATGTTCAGGGTGTGGGCATACTGGGTTTTGGGGGGGAAGCGTGTCAGCTCTTAGATGAGCAAGAAAAACAGTCTAACCTATTTCCTACTTTGATCCACTTATATTTTAACGCACTGAGAATAACTGCTCTTGCTCTCTGCTGCTTGACTGGCTGACTGAGGTATTCTAGGACCCCAGTAACATTCTCAATACCTGTTTCTGCTGCTCCTGGTGGTCACACAATCAGGGTCACAAATAGAAAGGTCTCAGCAAAACGCATACTCGTGGAAAGAAAGCACTTTGCAAGGCTCAAAGTGTGTGTTTTCCACAGTTAAAAACAAAGGAGGAAGCCAGTGCAGTAGAGATGCATTGTAGGTGCGCAAATGCGCGCCCCCGGGCCCTTCTCACACAGACCCCAGGGAAATGGGGGAAACTTTAATTTTAGCATCCAGAACAAGGATTGCACAGTGGGTTAAGAAAGCCTGTTACTTTGTCTTTTCCGTCTTTAACACATGAGAAGGAGCAGCTGTGAAAAATCTTTCTTTGCCCTCTTCAGACTTCAGGTAAGGTCCGGGCTCTTGATGATTAAGCATCGTAATTACAGACTTCCCCACATCTGTTCCAAGATTTGGGAGTCCAGGTATCATATCAATATCACTCTCTTCAGGTTGTGATACAAGAATATGTCCTGTTTCGCCAATTTGAAATTTTCAAAATGAGGACAAATAAAACTTAATATTAAGTGAAAGAACTCCTAGTATGCTTTCTGCCAGTTGCAAGAAAGTCATAGCTTCTCATTGGGGATCATTACTCTGAGCGAGGGAGCTCATCTGGAGGAAGTCCCGCTTTCTCCCTAACACGTCCCTCGTATCTCCTATCGTCACGGCTTCCGTCACACCGTCCTTGCACAAACTGTCTCTCGGGGGTGGTGACCAAGCAGATGTCACAAAGGGGAGAAAGATTGTCTTCCTCATACCCAGGCTAACGATTGGTTATTGACATTCTGCCGATCTGTAACTTCCCCACGTGTCCATTTGTTAAACTTCCAAGTGTGTTCCCACAAATGTATGCAACATGTGCACACATGCCAGCCGCTCCTCCACCCCCATTCCATGCCTGGGGTCCTGCACCTGGAACTAACTCTCTCCTGAGACCGGGGGGGCCTTACCTTTCCTTGGGTCCTCTCACTGTTCATTAGCAGGCTCCCCGGATCTGGGCAGGGGACTTCTGTTCTGTGGATGTCACCTGTGAAAGGCGTGGGGAAACAGGCTCCGTGATGCTCTTCCTCCCTGGCCTGCCCGAACAGGACCCTTAGCAGGTTACGCATGGTAACAGATCACACCTCTTCGTCTTCCCAAGCCTGTCCATCTTGTCCCCAAGTCCCCAGGAAATCCCTCCTGCTTTGACTCAAGCTCCACCTGCTGGGATGATTAATAACAAGAATACTGTCTTGTCTCCGAGGTTAGAAGGAGACACGTGCAAACACTTGCATACGTCTCTCCCTGTCTCACCTTCATAGTTGTTCATGGCCACACCATGGACCCTGCTGGAGGCCCAGTCTCTGCAGGACGCCCCAGCATCCTGCCAATACCCCAACCAATAGGGACTAAGCCTGTGCCACCACCCATCTTGTCCTACAGCATCTGGCTTGAGTGGGGGTCTTTGAATGGGTCCCTGTATATAAAACCAGCCTTCCCCCTTGGATCTGAACAATTAGAGAAATAAGGGAGTGAGTACAGACCAAGATGTCACTTGCACTATTAACACATGCCAGGTTTGGGTCAGCAGCTTGATGTGAGAGCCTCAAAACTCAGCTGAGCTGCAGGTTAAGACATAGGGAGGCGTTTCCACGTGGTCACAGCCATGACGGACCGAGGCAGGCACGTGTGGACACTGGCCAAGCAAAACTGGCAGAACAGGACACTGAAGACAACTTTAGTTTTTTGCAGGAAGTTTGTTTCCAAGAGTAGAGCTGAGATGAGCACACCCAGGATTTCTTCTGCATTCCCCAATTCTCCACACTCAAAGTCGGCCGAGACAAGGTGGAAGGCCCGGGAATGCACTAACTGCACTGTTACAGAAAGGCACCCGCAACGTGACAGTCTCTCATTTCTGTATAAAATGGCCCTGCGCGTACCAGCCTAAAACAACAGGGATTTTATTTGTTCTCAAGTTGGTAGATCAGAAATCTAGGTTAGACTGATTTGAGTCAAAGCAGGAGGGATTTCCTTAGGACTTGGGGACAAGATGGACAAGGCTTGGGGAGGCCAAGAGTCGTGTTTAGTTATTGCAAGAAAACTGCTGGGCAGTTCTTCTGCTGGTTTAGTCTGGGGGTAACTCATGCAGATGAGTTACTGGGAACTTCGCAGGACTGGACAATCTAGGAGCCCCACCAGGTATGTGGTGGCTGGTGCTGGCGGTCCTCTGGGCACCTTGGTCCTCTGTGAGATCAGCTCAGACGTAGGTGACAGATTCATGTAGGCAAGAAAGTGAGAGCAGAAGTTCAGAGCCTGGACTTCAAATTCCCAAATGATGGTTTCTGCTCCATCTCATATGTCAAAGCAAGTATAAGGCCATCTCAGCCTCAAGAATGGGATGAAATAGGCTCCATCTCCTAACGGTGAGCAGTGACATGGATGCAGTGGGCATGCATGCCAATATGTGGGCTCGATCATCTCGTGTTACACACCATAGAGTGGCTTCTACCAACTCAATGTGGGTGGAAACAGGTTGATGATTAGGTCATCACCACCCAAGGACAGGAGAAAGTAGATGGGGTCCAAGATGGTTCCTGGAAGACATTGTCTACGACCATGCTCAGGCTTTAAAGAATTGATGGAAGACTGTAATTCCTGTACTGGCAAGGACATCAAACTCACAGGACCTTAGGAATGTGGATTTGTGTCATCTCACTGGATAAAGAAATCTCAACAATCTGTTTATCCTTCTAGGTAAGTAATCTTAATGGTTGGCAGAAAGCAAATAGAATGTTGACTCAAGCTGCAAAAGAACTATTATATGTAATAGTTCTGATATAACTGATCATAATCTGATGGTCAGTTATAACATTCACTCACTAGTTTCATGTAACCGTGTTGTGTGTGTGCGTGTCTGTGTATTTAACTAATCTGTTATGCTTATCTATGCTTTCTTCTGCCACTATCAAGGGTACATTGGTGCTGACTAAGCTTATAATTTATTCTGTGAATTTCACGATATCAAAAAAAAAGGATCTGACAGAACTCAAGGAAGAACAGACATCGTTTGGAGAGGCATCATAAGGTGTATGTCATCTTATAAAATATCGGTTGTCTCTCTTTGTAGAGGAAAAAGAGTGTTGTAAGCTAGATGAAAGAGAGTAGTTTTAAATTAGGTGCCAGAAATTGTTTGTAGCTCTAAGTTTAGAAAAAGAATACATGGGTATCAGGAAACAGTTGAATTTTTATCAAGGTAGGTATTGGGCCCCTGATCCCCTTGAGGGGGTCCTCTTACAATAGACACAGAGCAAGGACCCCCCCCCCATGGTGGTCTGGGGCCTGGACGCTGCTTCTCCCCACATCTTGGCAGTGAGAGCACGAGCTTGAAGACCAAGTCAGCCAATCAGTCACTTCTTCCTGGTATTGGAATCTGAGGGGTCATAGAGACATAGGGACATTTAAAGACCAGTTGCCACACCTTCTGTGGAGAAAAGACCCATGGTGGTAAGGTTCTGGTGGTAACGCACTGAAACAGTCTCAGCCTCATTGTAACAGACCCCAGCTGACCCTGCTGGTGAATTCCTCTTCTGCATAAAGGAGTTGATTTTGATAGTTTACAACCAACATTGGACAGAGAGCAGTAAGCACTCAATTCAGAGTGAGCTTCGGAGATGGAGCAGGTATCAGGGAAGGGCTTGTGTAAAGAGTAAAGAGCTAAGAGATTGGCCAATGCATGTAATCAGTGTATATTATCTATCTGAATTCCATTATGCAGTTTTGAAATCAGGGCTCCAAGGTTTTTGTGCTAAATACCCAGATCCTGGTATCAACTTATGCTTTATTTGTCTTTATCACTCTAGAGTTATGAGATGGGGGAAACTGAGAGAAAATATGTAAATAAATCTTGTCTGTAATACTCATCATTAAGAAGAGAAAATTATATTTTCAATGAACAAATATATTGCTCACACTTACATGTTGTATTTTGATGTTATAATTTATTATACTTAAACAAGGTAAATGTTTTGAAATAAAACATACTTATATTATTTCCAATAATTGTGGTAAGAATACTGGAAATCAGTTTTATTTTATGCTAACATATAAGTGAGAGACTATAATCCATAGAATTATTGAATAGCATGTTAAAGTCCTCTGAAGAATTCTCAGAAAACAACCTTGTTAGAAAAAGCGTATTTATGTCTTACGACTTCTCTATTTTAAATTGTCCATTCTGGCAAAGCATACTTTTACTGCAGTTCATTAATTTTTAGAATCCATAGGTTTGTAGAACTCAATTTCTTTAATCATGCATGTAAAATTAATTATTAGAATTTATTTTTATTTTGCTGATTTCAGCAAGTGTGTGGCACCACACAAGATAGCCGTCAGCAAAATATGTAGTATCTAGCAGAAAAAGGAAAAACGGTTCTTGTTTTTTCTTAAAATGAATTTTCTGTTTCAATAACTCGTATTCAAACCATTAGGGCAAATATCACTTTGCTTTCTTTTGTTTGCATTTTCAGCAGAAAGTTGAAAATAACACTTGCACTCTAAAAGGAACTCTAAAAGGTTCCTAATCCTATAGGCCGGTTTTACAGGTAAAGGCATATTCAGTGAAGGGAATCTTAAGTAAATCAAGCACTTGTATGAGTGACATTTTTGCCATTAAACACAGAATTAAAAAAAAAAAAATCTCATGTAAAAATGATCTCAGGAAGCATTGTAACCCAGAGAAATAAAATTGTACGAGGGTTCAGGTGTAATAGTAACTTCTTCACCTTCAATTACATAGTCTAGTAAAAGTGATTTGAGAATTTCAGCTCCATTTAGCATTATTTTAAAAAGAAGCAGCTGTTACTTTGGGAAGTAAATGTTACACAGGAGCAGGCAGCACCATAGGTTTCATATTGACTTTCTTACTATGTGACATAAACTAAGCAGTGTACAGAGGGTCATTTTAAGTGTATGATGAGCAGGTCAAGACAAGACTTAGTTCCATGTTTTCCCCAGTAAACGTAAAAGCTGAAGTACCCACGGCCAACACGGGAGCTCCTGCAGGCACACTGATGGGTGGACACAACCAGCCCTCAGTTCTCCAGAAATACTAAGCATGTCTTATATGCTCCCCTTCCTATCTGAGTAAAACCCACACAAATAAAGCAAAGGTGTTGATTCATTTCTGTGACCATGGAGATCTGTATATCCTTATCGTTTCCTTTCTTTTCTTAGGAGTTTTATAAAAGTAACTTAGAGCACATTCTTAATTGTTTTGGTTCCCCTTTTTCACTTCAGAAATAAGAACATTGTTCAGAGCTGGGGAAATAAATATTCAAGAAAGATGACAAAAGACTCCCCTTCGTCCAATTTGCTATTTCAGTAAAGCCATCTCCCATCTCCTAACTTCCCCCACAGCCCTCAGCACAAGGTCAGGTGTAGCTCCTGCAGCCACTGTCCTCTGCTTCTTTCTCTGTCACCTGCAGGAGGGACCATCTGACCAGATTAGTACCTGACTTTCTGGACATGACAACAGAAGAATTCTTATGCTTTTTCTTTACGTCTTCCCTTTGGGGTTCCAAAAGGCCAGCCTCCAGACAAAAGGAAAGAATATTTAAGAAGTGATTTGGAGCTGGGCTTGGGTCATCTTTGTTGGAATCTCATCGATGCTGAGTCTAATTTAAGGAAGGATTAAGTACAAGTGGAAAGGCCTGACCGCTGAGCACTGGCCTCTCCTAAATTATTTATGAAGGTAACTGTCTGCCTCTTACACTTCGCCACAGAGCTTAAAGCAACATAACTTGAAATAACAGAAACTGTATTAATGATCCAATTGACCTCAGAAATAATGGAGTTGGTTAACCAGCTGTCCTCTGAGCCTATGTCTTCTTTTGTTTTGTGTGTGAGTGACCTTGTGAGCTTACTTCAGTTTCAGTTGCCTGAGAACTGACAAACCGCATTCTGAAAGCTGAGGTCTAGACCTCAGGGGTCACCTGAGGCCGGCTAGGCTTCAGCCACAGCCGTGGGGGTCCCAGCTACCTGAGCAAATTATGTCGCCTCTCTGTGCCTCACTTCCCCAGCCTGCAAAATGGACACAAGAATCCTAGCCGCCTCACAGGACACTCCTGTGGGCTTTACAGAATAACGTATGAAGATATGCACCACAGGGTTAGGCACATCATAGGGTTAAAATTGTTATTTTAAAAGAATTTCTCATTACACACACACACACACACACACACACACACACACTCACACACCAATTATTGAAATAGAAATAAATAACCTCTTCAATATATGATTATGACATTAACAAATTTACACTCTTATTTATGACAGTTTCAAAAATATGTTTGTCCTGGCTCTATGGTCAAAATATCATCCATGAGTCAGATGAGTTTCAACACAAGGGAAATGAGACTGTGAGAAAGAAAGTGGACTTTGTTCAGGTTCTAGGTGATCCACCAAGTCTTCTAGAAAATAAACTCAAAGGACTGGGGAAAATATATAAAAGAGACTGGAGAGAAAATGCTACTTCCTGCCTACCATTGTCTTATACTAGATTCTAAGAGACATAGTTGAGACTTTAAAATAGCAAATTCTATAGGAATTCTCATTTTGCTCTAGGGACCTGCTATTCTCTGCCTCATGAACAGCTAATCGAATATTAGTCTCCACAGCAAGTGACACGGCAAGTGACATGAAAAACATACAGGATATATAAATACAGGATAGATTTTGCGTGTGGATATTTGTTAAACTAGTAGGTTTTTTAAATTCCAAGACAATGAAAGAGAAAAGCAGACAAAAAATTTTTATAAAGCGCTTTCAAGAACGTTTGAAATGTACCTCATTTTTGGATTCATTGATTTTTATTCTTTAAAACAGACTTTTTTTATTTTCCAATATGACATGCACATTATTCAGCCACACTGAAGAACAGTACAATTTGTTGCCGACTGTATCATCAATTCTGTTTTAATCTTCCCAGGGTACTGAAGTAAAGCCTGCTGAGCTGTAGATTTCCTTTGTTGTGGCAGGAGAAATTTACTAAGCAGTGTCGCGGCTCTTCCTGGAGGTTTGCAGGTCTGCCTTGCCTCTGGAGCACAGCCCTGCCACTGGGGACACAGCCAGCTGTCTGGGAACTGCGGCACGCCACCGTGTGTGCTCCATTGATTAACCATGAAAACAGTAATGGAACTGCCATTGATCCCTGAAATGGTGCCTCTGAAATCCTTCAGGATGGCCGCAGGGTCACTACTCATGTTCCCTTGTGAGGATAAGCTTCAAGCTCTCTGACTGCTCGCTCACCGCCACCTGCAATAAACTGCTTACCTTTCCATTACCAGCTTAACAATTGCCTGCCAGAGTCGAGTGTATGAAAAATAGATAAAGAAGCTCCCAAACTTCACAACTGTAGAGTCATTTGCACGACCAACTTTGAGGATTTTCAGTCTGGAAAATAACTCTCCTGCACACCGGGAAGTGTAGAGTGACTCAGTCCTTTGTTTTGAAAATCCAGAATTTAACGATAAAAAATAGGTTACCTTTGTACACCACTTTTAACTTTTCAGAGCACTTTCATATTTGCTTTGCTTGCTTCTGTCTCAGGGTTTTATATCTGACAATCTCTAAAAATGACCCACCCACGCACCTACTCGTGGTGAAGCCATGACTAAGAAATATTAAATGGCAATGTGAAAATCACTAGAAGCAGGACCCTAAGTCAGATATTCCATTCATCTACCCACCCACCCACCTATCCATCTATCTGCCCAGGCACCTACACACCCATCTGCTCACCTATACCGTCCACCCAGCCGACCCAGCAAGATTTTTCACTGAGTCACTGACAAGTACAACGATGTGTATAATTTTTCTTTTCCTATTATTTCAACCAAATTCAGGGCAGTTTACAAAACTCAACAACAAAACCTATGGAAGATTCAGGAAAATTCAGAAAAAGTGTGTCATCTATGAAAAAAATGCGTGTGTATCACCATGTCTCTCTACAACCAGGCTATTTTCTGTGAGCATTGCTAGACATCAAGTTAATTTCTCTGGTAATTGAAGGATGTTTAGAGTGACTTAAGTTGGAAGTCTTATTATTGCTGTGGGGAAATAGGGAGGGAGTGACTTACTGAGCCATTGGCGAATGGTTCGACTCCAGTGCACACATTTTTGTATTGTTGTAAGAACACATAACCCGAGATCTATACTCTTAATAGATTTTTAAGTATGCAACACATTACTGTTAACTACAGGCACAATGTCGTACAGCACGTCTGTGAACTTACTCGTCTCGTACGTACGACTGAAACTTATCCACTGAACATTCCCCTTTCCCCTACCCCCTCTGGCAACCACCACTCTATGCTCTGCTGCTGTTGACTTGACTATTTTCGATTCCTCATCCAAGTGGGATCATGCAGTGTTTGTCCTTCTATGGCTGGATTATTTCACTCAGCATGACGTCCTCCAGGTCCATCCACGTTGCTGCAGATGGCAAGATTGACATATTTTAAAGCCTGAATAGTATTCCTTTGTATGTGCATGTGTATATCCCCCATATCTTCTTTACGCGTTCATCCATCCGTGGACACTTAGGTCTAAGGTTTCCATATCTTGACTATTATGAATCACACTGCAATGAACAAGGCAGATATCTCTTCAAGATACTGATTTCAGTTCTTGTGGATACATACCCAGAAGCTGGATTGCTGGATCATATGATAGTTTTATTTTTAATTTTTTAATAAAAAAATTTTCCATATAGTTTTCCATAGCAACTGTACCATTTTGCATTCCTATCAACAATCCATGAGGGTTCCAATTTCTCCATGTCTTCAGCAACGCTTATCTTTTTTAAAAAAATAATAGACATTCTTACACATGTGAAATCACATTTCATTGTGGTTTTGATTTGCATTTCTCTGATGACTAGTGATGAACATCTTTTCTTGTACCTGTTGGCCATCTGTATGTCATTGGAGACATACTGGTATAAAGACCAATGAAACAGAATAAAGAGACTGTAAACAAATCCACATATATACAGTCAACTATCTTTGAGAAGGGAGCGAAGAATGCACAATGGGGAAATGACGGTCTCGTCAACAAATGGTGTTAGGAAAACTGGACAGCCACACACAAAGGAATGAAACTGGACTCTTAACTTATACCATACACAAAAGTCAACTCAAAATGGATCAAAGACCAAAACCCAAGACATGAAACTGTAGAAGTCCTAGCAGAAAACATATGAGAAAATCTTGACTTTGTTCTTGGCAATGATTTCTGAGATGACAGCCAAAAAACAAGCAATAAAAAAGCACAGGCATTTAAAAATAGCACTGGGGTGCTCTAATTGCAGAGAAGGGAGGCAGACTGACCCAAAAGGAAGCAGAGAGGCTAGTGGTACACCATTACTGTCAGTTAGGAGAGACAGAAGAAGCTTAGCAGTACTAGCTCTGTATCGAGGCAGACTCCAGCCAAACCCACAAACCCAACGGGAGCCGGTGTCCCTGCCGACTCTGTGACAGACACAACATGGTAGGCACCTCCAGGCCTGTCACTTCACTGCCATGAGTTTCAGGGTCATTACCTATAAAAGAAAAATAGAAGACTGCATCTCCCTTTCCAGGCAGTTGTAAAGATCAGGAATGACGTGTATACTTATCTTAGTGTAGTGGCTGGAATGTAATACCAGCTTATTAACTCAGTCATTCATTCCTCCATTCACTGACAGGTGGTAAGGGTTAAAGTGTCTTATGTTTCCATCTTCCTTTGGGCACTGAGTTTGATTCCAGCCCCTGACCCCAGAGGATGGTCACAAGTGGGTGGCAACAAGCATTTCAGTTTGGGAGAGTAGCAGAGACAGACCCATGACCATGAACGGAAAAGGAGCACTTGGAGGGAGCTTCCTGGAAGAGGAGAGAATAGACGCCAATGTGGGTGACTTGGGTGAGGCAATGAACCATGGTAGGCTGCCAGGTGTGGGACAGGAGATAAAGCTGGGTCCCAGGCAGGCAGAGGTCAGGGGAAACCCCAGAAGGTCCTTGGGAGTAGGGCCTCCGAGCTATTTTCTCACATCCCTCCCTGGGGTGTGCTTGGAGCCAGCGACCAGCCTCCTGCCCAGCTCAGCCCCCAACAGCTACAGCTGGCAGGCTCATACCTGTTTTCCACACTTGAAAGGTCCTGATGCTTGCTTCTATGTAGACACAGACAGACTTCTCTTAGGTCCCGTGACTCCTTATCACTTGTGCGTTTAAGCAGTCCTGGCTAGGTTAGGGTGGCTGCTTAAAATTTTATTTTGTGCAGGAGTATTCACAGGGGCAGGGCAGACCCTCCATCTCCACTGTGACTCCCTGCCATGGTCCTGGGCCCCACCTGTGTCACCTGACACCTGGAAACCCCCAGGGTGCAGTTCTGACCATTTATTCTTTCACAAGTCATTTATTCACAGTATGATATGCATCCTTTTGTTTGTCAAAGAAAAAGAGCAGCAAACTATGGTTGGGGATGTGTGTTTATCTGAGTCATAGTTCTACAGATGATCAATTACACTTGTGAAAAAGCAATTAGATTATGCCCCGTTCTGATAAAATTATTAACATGACATTTTTCCAGAGGAAAAAACAAAAATCGCAACATGGTGACTCATATTTTAATGTTAAAAGTAGAAAGATCATTCTCTGAGGGAAAAGTAATACCTAGTAGCCATGTGTTTAGTAAGTAGCCAGTTACTAAAATATTAATATGTCCAATACCTATTAGTATTGAATAATATTAATAGTATTGGATATATTCATATTTTAGTAAGTGTGGACCCATTGCATTGGGTGACCACCCCATTGTCAATCTAACAGCTACATTTACAATTAAGAAGTAGCAGTAGGTGAAGCCTTGTGCTTTATGGTTAAAGATTATTTATAAAGATAACTCATTTATAAGAAAAACAAAATTCTGTGAATCTGCCCTCAATCTAGCAAGTATAATAACTCACAAAATGTCAGAATTTCTTATTAGCTCAGCTGCTAAGGCAGAACTTCATACAAATGAACACATTGGTACCCTCATTTTCATTTTGTAAGGAGATGGTCCTGTCTGAATTTTTAAATGTGTTAAAAATTTTTCAAAATAATATGGAACCCAGATATTAACTATTAAATGATCACTTCATGTTTGCTTTTGAAAGTGTCTGATACTGTGCCAGTGGAAGAGGGAGTCGGAGGGGACATTTGGTCCCCAAAGAGCGACCTCCCAACTCACATTGGACTCAGAAACACACAAGGGGGCATTTTCTTCATTTCTGAGACTATAAGATGCATATTGATCACCTAATTTAAATCTATAGTAATTAGAAATTTGTTTTGTGCAGAAATGATGACTCCTGAAATCATGCTTTGAATTAAATGACAAGAATTTGAGCTTGTCATTTCCTACCAATAAATGGATGTTTCATCATTCAAATCAGCATATTCCTTCAAATATCAGTATTAGTGAAACATACTAATCAGTAAGGAAACCACTATGGGAATATATGTGCTGTGCACATCCGACTGCATGTCTGTGTGTATATGTATATATACACACACATACAGACTATATATATATACACACACACACACACACACACACACACACACACACATATATATATACACACACATATATATATATACCTACCTATATATATGGTCTGACACGTAAGTTCGTGAATTTGTTGCAAAGATGTTGTTAAACTTTTTTGATATCGAAGGAATTATTCATTATGAATTTGTATCAACTGGACAGTTAACCAAGTTTACTATTTGGAAGTGCTGAGAAGGCTGCGTGAAAAAATTACACAATCTGAACTTTTTGCCAACAACTTATGGCTCTTACATCACGACAACGCACCAGCTCACACGGCACTGTCTGGGAGGGAGTTTTTAGCCAGTAAACAAATGACTGTATTGGAGCACCCTCCCTACTCACTTGATCTGGCCCCCAATGACTTCTTTCTTTACCCAAAAATAAAGGAAATGTTGAAAAGAAGACATTTCGATGACATTCAGGACATCAAGGGTAATACGACGACAGCTCTGATGGCCATTCCAGAGAAAGAGTTCCAAGATTGCTTTGAAGGGTGGACAAGGCTCTGGCGTCGGTGCACAGCTTCACAAGGGGAGTACTTTGAAGGTGACCGTAGTGATATTCAGCAGTGAGGCATGTAGCACCATTTTTAGGATGAGTTCGCGAACTTCATTGCCCAGCCATGTGTGTGTGTTTTTGGGGTGGGAGGGGGGCATGTATAGTGCCAAAAAAATGTACACACATTTTAAGAAAGGAAAAAACTGTATGAAAATTGTAATGCAATGAATGATGCTACCATTCATTTGATTAACACCGTCTTTTGAGCAAACGTCATACTACACATTCCTACTGTAATTCAATTCAACTTTGAAAAGTAATATATAGATAACATCTCTTAAAATGTGTTCATTTTTTGGCATGTGTGTATATGTGTGTGTGTGTGTGTTTGTGTGTGTGTGTGTATTCCCATACTAGTGTGGGAATATGTGTCATGTATACAGATATACACACTAGTATGAGAATAGACGTCATACACACTCACACACGTACTGGGAAGGGATTATATACATGTAGACATGTAGGGGTGTGAATAAACCATGTCCCAAATCAAGTCTTCCCCTGGATCCTACACAAACCAGAAATGTGCTGCCATGCCTTTCAGGGTAGGACACTTCCTCTTGTGTTTTCCAGTTCCAATGCTACTCTTAAGACAAAGGATTGAAGAGATTACCCTTCCTTGCCTCTTTTCCAGTGGAGCTGAAATCTACAGCCTCTCAAGAGAACTTCCACTATATTCAGGCCTCTACCTTGATTCAGACACCAAATAAGCCTGAGATTACTGTCTGTGCTCTTTAAATGCTGCATGGCCCTCGCATCTGAGCGGGGTGTCAGCTGACCACACGCGGGCTCGGCCCACCCACCCAGGGCTCATATGTTCAGTGGGCCCGGCCAGCCTGAGGCACCTCTGGTCATCACTGTGGGCCCCACGGAAGAGGCCCCCGCTTTATACACACAGTAAACAAGGTGGGAAAATTACTAATGAGAATTACGTAAAGAAGGAATATCCACAGACCAAACCTGGAAAACCATGGGCTAAGAGTAAAAATAAACAAAACTGTGCCAGGTTAATGGAGAAAACTTCCACCAGGAGATGAGGTTTTTCTGGAGCAAATGATGTTAATCATCCTGTCCTGCTACCTCTCGGAGCAATGAGAAAAGCATACAAATAAAAACAATTTTTAAAAAAATTCCTTGCATACTCACACACTTAAGAGACTTGCTCCTTTATATTTAGGTCTTTGATTCATTTTGAGTTAATTTTGGTGCATGGTGACAGATAGCAGTCTAGTTTCATTCTTTTGCATGTGGCTTTCCAATTTTCCCAGCGCCATTTATTGAAGAGACTTTCTTTTCTCCACTGTGTTTTTTGGCTCCTTTGTCAAAATTATCTGAATTTATGGGGTTTATTTCTGGGTTTTCAATTCTATTCTGTTGGTCTGTGTGTCTGTTTTTCTGCCAGTACTATGCTGTTGTGATTATTCTTGCTCTGTAGTACAACCTGAAGTCAGGGAGTGTAACACTTCGACCCTTGTTCACAGCTGTTAGAATGGCTATCATCAACAAGACAAATAATAACAAGTGCTGGAGAGGCTGTGGAGAAAAAGGAACCCTCAAACGCTGCTGGTAGGAATGTAAATTGGTATAGCCGCTATGGAAAACAGTATGGCGATTCCTCAAAAAATTAAGAATAGAATTACCATATGACCCAGCAATCCCTCTCCTGGGTATGTACCCAAAAAATCTGAAAACACTTATCTGTAGAAATATATGTGCTCTGATGTTCATTGCAGCATTCTTTACGGTGGCCAAGACATGGAAACAACCAAAGAGTCCTTCAACAAATGATTGGATAAATAAGATGTGGTCTATACACACAATGGAATATTACTCTGCCATAAGAAAAGATGAAATAGTGCCATTTGCAAGAACATGAATGGATCTTGAAATTATTATGCTAAGTGAAATAAGCCAGACAGAAAAAAATCGAGACCCATATAACTTCACTCATATGTGGGATATAAAACTGAAGGCAACAAAAGAACAAGACAAACAAATGAAGAAACAAAAACTCATAGACACAGACAATAGTTTAGTGGTTACCAGAGAATAAGGGGGTAGGGAGAATGGTAGAAAAGGGTAAAAGGGGTCAAATATATGGTGATGGAAGGAGAACTGACTCTGAGTGGTGAACACAATGTGATATATAGATGATGTATTATAGAAATGTACACTAGAAACCTGTGTAATTTTACTAAGCATTGTCACCCCAATAAATTTAATTTTAAAAAAATAACAAAAAAGGAATTACTCCCTGATAATAGCTGAAATATATATTTGCAAAACAAAAGTGATATTTAATCTACTATATGTATTTTACGACAAAGATTATTTATTTAAAGTAGTAATTTCTAGAAAAGCCTAAATTAAATCAATAATAGAGTATAAAGGTTGAAGATATATTATTTTCTTGAAAATTATTTAGAAATATAATTTCAATTTTTATTGAACTTTGAAGACATTTCATACCCTCACTATTAAAGTGCTTTTTCTAATGACATCAGTTTTAAATACTTTGTGGTAATGATTTATATAATTTGAAGTGGTTATTTTCCATACTTCATTACTTTCCCCCAAATGATCATTGATTTGATAATTACTTGATATTTTAAAGCCTGAAGACATAATGTCCTTGAAAATGTTTTAAATGTCTTGTTCTAAGCAAAAATAATTTACGTGAACTTAGAGATGATTTATTTTTCAACAAAGATAAAGACCATTTTATTTTATCTTAATTAAGACTGTTTAGCCACATATCTTACTGAAGAAATCAACATATAGCTGGTTAACAGACCATAAAATAAAGTGTTTCTCTATGTAGTATGCAAAGATTGTTGCATTTTATGAGAATGAGTAACTGTAAACAGCATTTTACTGATTTCCCTCTAGCTTCTCTCTGAACATCCCGATGTGTGATTTTTGTCTCTATAAAGTGGACTGACATTTAAATATAAAAAGTTTGATTAATTTTGATTATTCAATCAATCTGTGTTTTTGTCATTTACTTATATTTAAGTCTTGCCCTTCAGGCATTCTTAAGAACTGAATCAAGGTATCCAGTTTACTGCACTGCATATTTTTACATAAACTAAAGAGTCTACTCTATGTGAAGCAACATGGTAGGTGTTAGGGGAGATGCACATTTCCTATCCTGGAGAACCTGAAATTTTAGAGAGGGTCAGTGGGGAAAATAATATAATCGTCTCTAGCTACCACTGGAATTAACATACATTCATTGATCACCAATACCTCCTGGTTTTAGAATTAATACAAAGACCCGGGACTTTTCTTATGAGATATCACTAAAAAACAGTATGTTATCTTTAGGAAAATATGTTTTCCTGTTTTGGACCTGTACTTCAGAATACCTACTTTTTAAAAAATTGTCTTATTTTTCCACTTTTCTCTCTTTCTGCTTGTGCCTGTCGACTGTGCTTATCTTCTCAGTATGTATTTCCTGATCTCATGTTTATATGAGTCAGTTTTTTTGGGAAAAAGAACAGAATAGCACAGCGCCCTTCATAGGAATTATCTATAACGATCTGTCAAAATAAGTATACCATGGGACATAGCAGCTGGTCTCCTGACCTCCACAAGGGTTGTTCACTTCATTTCCTAACTTTCAAATTCACCTTTAACCCGTGTTCACCCCTGACTCCTGAGAACAACTGCTGACCAGTTTACATGTCAAAATGTGGCGTGGATGTGTTTCAGTAAATATTGATATATAAATATGGAGCACTCAATATTGGAAACACATCTAGGTTATGAAGAAGAGACTAGAACAAGAGTGAGAACAAGGGCAAAGCCTATGTAAAGTCAGCGCAAGTTCTGTTCTTTACTATCTGTCACATTGCAGATGTCCTGACTCTGCCACTGATACAGAGGTGCCCACTCTACCAAGATCGACAATACAAATGAACTTGGATTGTATTCTGTTTTCGATAGGGTGATTAGAAAATATCTATATTAATCTTTATTTTTTCCACCCATCCCTTAATTCATATTTTCTCTGAAGATATATCTTATTTAGAAGGTACCAACATTCTGCTTAAGACCAAATTAACATTATTCCACACAATAAATGATAATAATAGAAAATTGGATTCTTTAATTAATCCAAACACTGCCATTAGGAAGTTTCTTACCCTTCTGAAGAATGGATTTATAAATCCATTGTGTGTATTGTTTCATAATAGTATAGAACATTATAGACAGTGTTTCTTAATCATTTGCAAAGTAAATCCAAAATTTCTTAGAGACCTTTCCGAGAATATAGTTATAAAGTTCACTGCAGTAGAACAAACACAGGATTTTTGGGGGTTAAAAAAACCTTACTAAATATGGGCACCTGAGAGTTATCAAGTGACTTTAATAAAGCATTTTGACTTATTGTATTTTTAACTGAAATTAATGATAATGTAATGTATTATATAATACAATAATGTAATGCAATATATGCATTATTTTTTTTACCATGTCCCACTTTTACAATATCCTTTCTCAGCATTTTTCAAGATTATGTATCATTGTACCATTAGTTACACACACACACACACACACATAGACACACCTAAATATACACAAAATTCATATAAAAGATGTATGAATATGCATATCTACTTTCTGCTGTATCTTCATTCCTTCCTCACTTATTATGCATTTTACATATTTTTCACTTATTTTATAATGTTGTGTGGGATTAATTCATGTTCCATGTGTTGATCACATTCACCAGTTTCAGGCTGTGTTCTAGAAACTTTCATGTCTTATATTGCTTTGTATTTCTGTCTGAATAAATGACAATGTCTTCCATGTCATATGCGCTTAATACATGTTTGTTGACTGATACGGAACATTTCCAAATGGACTATTTTTCTTTGAAATTCAGGTTGCTGATGACCCCCCCATATGCACAGACTGATTGGAAACGTGAAAAACCCACAAGGAACTCAGAACTAAAGGAAGTTGTGCTGTTTGAAGTCTCAGATCCAGAGTAGCTGAGGATTGTTATAAATAATACATTACACATAGGGCTCTGATTTCCACAGAGAAGCACATTCTCTGCTGGCTATTTATAATCCCACCTTTCAAGCTTAATCCTTCCACCTTAAAGTATTAGCCTTGGTAAAGGCTAAACTAAACTAAATAAAGCTACTATAAGCAAGAAGTCAATTTTAACAGAAGAAGCTGATAGTTGGAAAAATTAGAGGTATCATTTCACGGCAAGAAATAAAACCATGTGTCTACATTTCCATTTACCTTTACTTTCATGTTTTGCATTAAACTTTTCTACTAACAGAATTTAGTGAATGTTTTCTGTGATGGTTATGATGAGGTATCAAATAATATCAGTCATGATTACAGAAAATAATGCAAATCATTATTAAATTATTACCAGTTAAGTCACTGTATCACTAGCCTGTCCAAATAATTCAGAAGGTAGCATGTTGGGAAAGGATAAGACCCAGACTGCACACAGGGAGCCTGGGCTCTAGTGCCCGCTTCCGGTTATTTTTTGTAGAATATGGATAAACTCAGTCAGTCCCTCCAAATGTCAAAGTATTTCTCATCAGTGAAGTAAAAGGAATGAAGTACATTTGGGTACTTTATCTAGTGTCCACAAACTCAGGAAATTTTATGCAAATTGTCATATATGAATGCATGTGTGCATGCATATTTTTCTGGAAAGAGGGTCATAGTTTGTACAAGATTTTCACAGGTATTTTGACATCTACAAATTAAGATTTCTGGATTTGAATAATCTCAATGTACATTTGGTATACATTAGGAGAAAATTGGTTGTAGAAACTTGGTACTTACAGTTGGGAGAGGACATAAAACTTTAAAATTTATATCTCTCAAATACCAGCATTAAGAGAATAACAAAAAAATAAGAGAATTATTTGCAACATATTGGAAAAACAACTTGCTAATAACTATAAAAATAAACTCTTCAAAAGAAAAACATGACTTTAACAAAAAATAATTTGGCAAAGTATATGAAGAGACAATTAATAATAGAGAAAATGCAAACAATATGGAAAAGAATTAAACCTCACAAGTAATTAAACAAATGCAAATAAAAACACTAATAAATTGTCTCACATGAATAAAGTTGATAAAATATTCTACACTTCATTGGACTCGGGTAATTAGTGAATAAGTATATGGAAAGGGTCCCAGGAAGGAATGCAGACTGTGAGGAAAGTCTCAACTGTGCTACAAATGGATGAAACACACTCACTGATGGGTGGGGGCCAGGTGCTGACTCACTCACTTTGGAAATCAGTGGAGTCTGTAACATTCAAGGCAAAGGAAGTGCATAGAGCATTGTACTCTGGTTGATAAGGTTGTTCGCCAGCATCCAGGCTATTGACTCTGACACTGCCCTACATGTGTACTAGAAGTGGACAACTAAGTAAGGGGATGGTGGGCGCTGGGAGCCCGATTCCTTAGCGTTAGAGGGGTTGGTTGCAGATCAACAAAGGAAGGAGGCCAGAGTGATCCATGTGGTCGTGGTCACCACCTAGAGGTTGGGGACATCGGTAAGAACTCGTGCTTAGCTGTAATGCCAGTCGAGATGCCCACATATAGAAATAGTTACAGGTATGTGTGAATGTACAAGTTAGCAAAGAGACATTAATTTCTTCATCCTGTCAACTGAGAGGACCTGAGAGAAACAATGCTCAGTGGGCAACACACCCCCTAGCACCCAGATCCCATTTCTGATACGATTCTCCAATAAAAGGAACCAGAGCTCCTTGGAGAAATGGCTGATTCTAAGAGTGGGGCAGGAAACATGCAAGGTGAACCTGGAACATCTTGTAGTTCCATAAAGTAAGGAAATAGCAAAAAAAAAAACCACAAACAAACAAATTCCACATTGATGAGGTTATGCCCCAAGGGGAAAACTGAAACCGTTTTCATTGGCCAAAGCCAGGACACTTGGGAAAAAAAATAAATGTGCATGTGCATGTGTGTGTACACGTGTGTGCAGATATGTTCACATGTGCTTCGTGTGCGTCATACATGTACGCATTGTGCTGCACACACACACACATTGTGTGTGTGCACATGGTTTGTGTGTGCATGCACGTGTCTGTAGCCTCAGCAGAGGAGGCAGTGGGGGAGTGAGGTATCCTGAATTTGTGCACTGGGGGATCTGATTGCTCTGCATCCTTTTCCACTGAAACAGCAAGACTGGTGATTTAAGTCATGACTCTGGTGAGAAGAGATGAAGAGAGAGACACAAAAGAAACTCAAATGGTTGAGTGTCTACCTCAGAGCAATAGAATTAAGAGTAATGTCAATTTTCTCTGTTTTTCCAAATGTTCCCCGATTACCATTAATTATCTTTAGAATCAAAAGAAAACAAGAAACAATGTCAAGCAAGTGTCAGGTTTAAGGGAAGCGGGTGCGTTTGGGACTACAGTTATGTGGCCGTTCACCTGCACGCAGAGTGGGGGTTCACCTCTCTTCCGGCAGCTCTGGCTTCTCTAGTCAATTGCTCAGCACCTTTTTGCCAAAGTTTGAAGGACTATTAAGATCAAGGAAAACATTTGAATGTAACTTATTCTTTTTTATTCAAAATGATCTATTTTTTCTATGTTTTAAATGATCAGCTCCTTCATTTAAATGACTCACTAGAAACATGTCCCCTAATGAAAGCCCCATTATGCTTTTTCATAACTTCCGACTTGAGTGGGTTCAGCGCTGGGCTCGGAAAGATATTAATTTAAAGGGAAAAAAAGATAGGATGTAATGAGCTGTGAAAAGACTGTACGTCTGGAAAGAATAACACTGAAAGGCACTTAATATAAGGCCAATTATTTGACTGGCACTGGGGTCTTGCCGTTTGTAATAACCTCAGCAGAAGAAAATTTCAACCTAGAGATTTTCTGTACGCCATATACAGCATGTATGAGCATACAGGATAATGATCTTGAAGCTAGGATATCTCCACACACACAGAATCTGCAGAGTCTTTAGGCAAGTTACAATCTCTCTGTGTGTCATTTGCTTCCTCTTAAAACTGGTGTGGGGGGGGGGGGCTAGGGTGGGGAGGGCGCACAATTGAATTTATGTATCAGGGTTGTAAAATAATTGGCTAATACATGTAAGGAGCTTAGAAGAAGAGTATTTTCACAAATAAACATTAGTTACTATAATCATTAATAGTATTAATATTATGGCATTGGATATCAGAAAAATATTGTTGATATTTTGCAACATAGTATTAAATGAATAAGGACATACATTGTAAAGTTATCTGTAATATATTTATAATGTCTATAAGAAGGAATTTTATATAAAGTTATATGCAAAAGGTATTATTTGGATAATTTTAATTATTCATATCAAACAGAATGTCTCTTCTTAAAGACAATCCGGAGAATATAATGCAGTATAGTAAAGAAAGGAGGAGGGCCGTATCCTAGGGCGCTATGATGACAAAATTGAAACTTGTTTCCTGAAAGAACCTCAAAAAGAAAGGGTCATGCCCTGTGTTTCAATGACACTAAGATGCATTACTATTAACAGAAAGAAAAAAAAATACTGCCAACAAAAGCATGGAATGGCCAGGTGTTGGGTTTTGCAAGCTAGAGCAGGTGGCTGTGAGTACCTTCATGACACAAGGTAGGGCGTGCCTGGTCCATAGGGTAAATGGAGCTGCTTAATTGGATGTGACGTTCCCATGGGGCAATATAGATTGGCAGCCAGCAAAGAACCACTCCATGTGTACCAACAAAAGAAATAAAGATGGACAATGTGTAGGAGGCTGAAAGCAGTCACCCCAGTGCAGTCCCTTTACCCCGTTTCCTGGCCAGAGCCAGATCTGAGACCTAGACCTCACAGGTGGAGGAAATCTCATAGACCCTGGACAGAGGGGACAGCCACTCCAAACCCAGACAACTGTGGCTCAGATTGCTGTCCCATACTAGAGGTAATTTCTGGTACAGCTTATTTCTATGGCTCTTGCAATATGGCAAGTGACCCTTGATTTGTCAAGCATATTGATTTTCAGACCTATCAGATAAGAGGATCAGAAACAACCTGAAACAGCTATGTGGAAGGTGAAATAGCACGTAGGTACAATTTGTCTCATGGTAATGTAACAAACTTATCCTTCTTCTTAATACAGTTCAGGAGACCTGGGCCACATGAATATCTGTCCACATCACATCAATGGATGACATCATGCAACTCAGACTGGATGATAAGAGACCTTGAGGGAGTCGTGTGCTTCAGAGGCATCTCTAAACCCCACTAGGATCCATGGGATTGCCACATCAGTAAGATCTTTGGAGGTCACAGTGACCATGACACCACAACAGCCCATCGCGAACTGGGGGCTGTCCACCCACCAAGTCATAGGGTTGGGTGTGCCCAGCACCAGCCCTCATAAGACAGAAGTGCTATGTCTGGACTCAGCAAATTTCCACCTGCAAGCAAATTGCATGTCCAGGTCCCCCCCACCCCATGCCTGTTGTCCCAGGGACATTGTTTCTTTAGCTCACACCTGACCTTGACCTTGGTTCATGGATATTTGACCCCTGTTTCTGTAACATTGAACCTCAGCCTGTCCCAACTTATATTTCATTATCTCTTTGTTTGCAGACTTGCATCTCACTGGCATTTCACCAAGATGTTCAAATGCCAAACATAGATATGTGTAGAAAGTTGGCTGAAATGAGAGCATGATGAAAATAGAAAGAACTGTGATTGCTTGTTCAGACAGCAAATCTTTCTAAAATATCCAGAGGTGTGAAGAAAATTATCACCCATACCTAAAAACCTTCTTATAAAAGGTGCTGATCAATAGTGACTGCTGTCCAAAGGACAGGGCCACCAGAAACCTTTGTATTAAGAGCCGTTAATTTAAACACAACCCTGTCTTTAAAACGATCTTCAGTTGACCTCAAATACTATAGTAGGAAAAAACGTCAAACATGAAAGGCAAATTCAGAATAACCCAGGGAATATTTTAAATATGAAAAAATCTTGGCCATCTTGACCGCTTTTCTTTTTAAAATGTGAGCAACAAATGTCGTTTTTCAGAAGACTGATTTCCAGTTATCTTTCAGAATGGAGGGAAAGATGATCACAAATTAAACTGAGGGCAAAAGAAAAAGAGAGAGACCCTCAAATTCCCTCTGCATCAGCATGAGTTGAACAACAACAACAAAAATCTCTCCACATTGTCAAGAGAACAATCGGAGACAAAACGTCTGTGAACTGTAACCAAGGTGAGCACACATTACTCAGATTTTTCCCAGCAACTTCCATGGGAAGAGAAAAAGTCTTCATAGAGAAGTATGGATGATTTATCTACTCAATTACGCTTGATGTCAAGAGACACCAAAGCAGAAGACAGGTCTCAACGAGTGACCTGGCCCAGGCGGCACTGCAGCTCAGAGCTGAGCACTGGGGCCAGGTTTTGGAAGTCCTGACAATGACTAGCCAAGCGACACAATTACTAGCCACCCGTCCCAACATTAGTGAACGGCCAGCGTCATGTGGAGGACAACGACCAGCGTCAATGTGGAGGCATATTTCTTGGAGGAGTAGTTGCTTATTCTGACATATGAGCAGTTTCCCTGTTGATCTGGTCACTTCTTGTCTTCCTCATGAGATCTCGTCACTAAACCACATGGGGTGGTGGTATCAGGAGAAAGGTTCCAGCTCCCCCAATACTCCCAAGACCTCAATCCGGTCATGTCTCCACCAGAGTGAAACTTCTAGTTCCTGAAGTTACAACTTGTTCTAAAGACTAGTAGCCGCCAATGCTTTGATTTTTGTTTCCAGAAGATGGTGTCATGGACACTCAGAGGAGCAGGGAAAATCTTACAAGTGATGGAAGACCATCTTCTTCTGGCTTCCATCAGGCTTCAGAGGTGTGACCCCATCCCCTTCTGCCGGCCCACATTTAAGACGCCACCATTTGCAATCTTCTCACTCCCCATTAACTAACAGGAGAAATGCTTTAAGACTGATGTGTCATTTGACCTGGCTCTACATTCATTTATCAAGTTATTTCCTGACAGCAGTTCAGAATGGTGAAAGGACAAGAGTCTGTAAGTAAATGGGGACCCTGATGGAATATTCAAAGAGGAAAAGGGATGTGCAAGGTGGAGAGTCAGGGCACTGTGTACAAAGCTTACATTGTGGCAAGTTCATGAACTTAGTTGTCAGACCTCATATACTTCATAATTTTCTTTTTGAAAACTTGCTCTGAAAGGAAACTTGGCATTACTTAGGCCTAGACTATTTTTAAATAATAAGAGTTCTAAAAAAGTCATTATAAAGAAGTCTCTCAATCTTTGGGAGTAATAGAGGATAGGCATGTTTGAATATTTTAAATCAACAAAAGACTCAAAATTTTTAACTTTCATCATTATTTAATACAAATTTTATCATTAAACACAGTGGCCAATAGGCATAATCTTTTCTCACATACGCTTTTTCCATCTGGTCCTATCTCTCTTTCTTACCTTTTCAGAAGCACACCTGTGATCTTTCTCCTCCAGGTTACTCTGTCCTGTGTGGTCACTCTGAATGTTTCCAGATCATTTAAAAGGCACACGTGGTTTGCTTGTTTAGAAATAGACTCCGAGATACAGAGAAAAAACTGATGGCTGCTAGATGGGAGGAGGATTGGGGGATAGGGAGAAGGCGAGGGGATTAGCAAGTACAAATTGGTAGTCACAAAATAGTCACGGGGGTGTGAAGTACAGATCGGGGAATATAATCCATAATGTTGTGAAGACCATGCAAGGTGCCAGATGGGCACTAGAATTATAATGGGGATCACGTCATAGACTGTGTAGATGCCTGACCACTGCTCCGTACTCCTGAAGCCGATGTAGAATAACATTGAATGTCACAGTAATTAAAAATATATATATAGGATGTAAACTACAGCAGAGGGAATATGTAGCATTATAAGAGCTATATACGATGTCAGAGGGGCAGTACATCTGGAGGGGTATAAATGTCTAATCATTATGTTATTTTGTACACCTGAAATTAATATAATTTTTTTTAAATGATCATTTAATAAAAGATAAGAGTGGAAAAAATTTTTTTACAAAAACTAATGAGCACAGGTTCAGGGTATGACAGCAATAAAAAGTCTAATTTGGAAAAAACAAAAACATTAAAATTAAAAAATGAAAGCAGCAACAACAACAAAAAAGGCACGCGTGGTTCTATTGGTTTAAAAAATAAAAAGAAGCCACTGTGAAGAAGTTTCCGCATGTGTCCAGTACATCCTGAGTCTTTAGTGACTTTGCTGAGCAGAAAACCAGACCGGTCTGCAAGGAGTGCAATTCCTATCAGAAGCACCAAGAGGAGTTAAGACAAGGAATGACTCGGCAAAAGAAAAAGCCATAAACCATAAACGCTGCAGTCCAATGCTAAAAAAAATTAAGAAATTGGGGTGAATTATGCACAATTAACACATACAAGATTTCATGTTTCCATAGTTAAATGAACATCCTGGGACCCTTACAGCCTTGTCTGCTTCTGATACGACTTAGGGTCTGCCCTCCCTTATAAGCCACTAGGAGAAAGCCTTAAGATTGCAAGAAAAACACAAAGCTTCAAATGCACAAACTCACAGCTTCAAGCACACAGAGACGTCACTGCCAGACTCACATGCTGTGGTTAATCCCTTCACACTTTCCCTGTCTGCACAGTACAACCTAACTACCGTAGTCCAGCACCTCCGCTTCCCAGGTGAGTCGTTATTACGGTAATTAGCCTTTAGGAGAATTACCAGCACAGAACTATACTGTTACAAAAAGAAAAGCTATTTTGCTTGTACATTTAGTTTCATGTATATACGTGTATGTGTGCATACGTGTGTGTCTATGCATGTGTGGGGTGTCGCTCACATACATATGTCACATCTTAAACGATTTTGGTTGTTTTGTTTCAAATCTGAGCTCCTGAGGGGAGTGCGCATTCAGAAAGAGGACTGTGTCTGCATGAATGTCTGTCAGAGAAACAAATATTTAAATGTAAGCAGAATTGAAGAGATTGCTTTAAGCGCGGAAGCAGAGCCTGCCACGAAGCAGGAAGAAGCCTGTTCGGGTGCCAGTGTGGTGCAGACATCCAGGCCAGACGGAGCAGCAGGCTGGGGGCTGCACGCGGCAGCCGGAGCTGAGGCTTCCGGAGACGGGGCTCACTGACTTGCAGAATCCACTTGTCAAATCACTCAGAGAAGGTGAGTACACACGGGCATGCAGGAGCTGGTGACGCTAAAGGCAAACGTTTGGCCCGTATGCAGACCGTCCCAGTGGCTCCCCCAGAGCACTCTCCCAGCCAATCTATTGCCCTTGTATGTGGGTTTATTTTCTATTTAAAATAGAAGTTGTTGGGCTACACTTTTTTCCCATTAATAGCTCCGATGTTGTTTATTTTCAGACTCCATGAGATGAAGATGAGGCAGATAGTTGATGCACAAGTTGAAAGAATCGATTTTTTTTTTAACGTTTCCAACGTAAACTTGAGGTAAATAAGTAGAAAAGAGAATCTTGTGCTTTCATTAAGAAAGTCGGTTTCACATTCGGTGTGAAACATGTTTCATGTAAAGCAGACCTGAGGGTTTTAGGTGACTGCCAGGGTAATGTAAGCCTAAGAAGAGGAGAATTGAACTTCAGGATTGTCACCTTATGGAAAGGCCACTCCTCAGGGGTTCCCCTGAACCCATAGCACCCACATGCTCCATGCAGAGGGGAGACCCTCTTACTAGTCTCTCCTCCGCACACCCCCACCCTGACCTGACCTCTGCACCCACAGTGGGGACTGTCACCGGCTATCCTTGCAGGTGACAACAGTACAGGAACCCTTCACCCCCTTCTCCAGCCCACTTGTTCATATTTCCAAATTGAAACTCTCCACCCATTAGAAAACACATCGCCAAATTTCTGTTTGAGTCCCTGCTTTTAATCCTTTTGGGTATAAGCCCTGAAATGGAACTGCTTGACCGTATGGAAATTCTATGCTTAGTTTTTGCTTAGTTTTTTGAGGAACCACAATATCGTTTCTCACAGCAGCTGTACTATTTCACCTTTCCATCAGCAAGACACAAGAGCTCCGATTTCTCCACATTCTCGGCAACACTTGTTATTTTCTGTTCGATTTGAGCGACAGCCAAACTAATGGGAATAATGTGGTATCTCATTCTGGAAATGGTATTGTAAATGAAATTATTTTCTTAATTTCTTTCTTGAATTGTTCATTGTTAGTGTATAGAAATGCAACTGATTTTTCTTTTTTTTTTTAAGTTAAAGTTTATTGGGGTGACAATTGTTAGTAAAGTTACATAGGTTTCAGGTGTACAATTCTGTGTTACATCATCTATAAATCCCATTTTGTGTTCACCACCCAAAGCAACTGATTTTTTCCATGGTGATTTTGTATTCTGCAACTTTACTGAATTCATTTATTAGTTCTAACAGTTTTTTTTTTTCCTTTTTAATTTTTAGGGGTTTTTTTCTTCATAAGATAATATCCTTTGCAAAGAGAAATCATTTCCCTTCTTCTTTTCCAAATATAATGCTTTCATTTATTTTTCTTGCCTAATTGCTCTGGCTAGGACTTCCAGTACTATGTTGAATGGAAGTGGTAAAAACAGGCTTCCTTCTCTTCTGCCTGATCTTAAAGGAAAAACTTTCTGTCTTTCACGATTGAATATGAAGTTTGCTGTGGGTGTCAATATATAGTCTTTATTATGGAGAATAGTTTCCTCCTATTCCTAATCTGTTGAATGCTTTTATCAGGAAAAGGTGTTGAATTTTGTCAAATTATGCTTCTTCATCAATTGCGATTATAATGTGTGTTTTTTCTCATTCTGTTGATGTGGTATATTACATTGATTTATTTTGATATGTTGAACCAGGAATAAATCCCACTTAGTCGTGGTGTATATACAGTTGAAATCCATTTGCTAGTATTTCGTTGAGGATTTTTGCATTAATATTCATAAGAGATATTGATCTGTAGCTTTTTGGGTTCTTCGTTTCCATTTTTGTAATGTCTTTGTCTGATTTGATATCTGGGTAATACTGGCTTCATAGAATGAGTGGGGAAATGTTACCTCCTTTTCAATATTTGGAAGAGTTTTAGGAAGATTGGTTCTAATTCTTCTTTAAAGGTTTGGTAGAATTCATCAGTGAAGCTATCTGGCCCTAGGCTTTTCTTTGTCAGAAGGTTTTGATTACAACTTCCTTACAACTTCAATTTCCTTACAACTTAAGGGTCTAGTCATGTATTCTATTTCTTCACAGTTCAGTCCTGGTATGTATGTTTCTATAGTTTGTCCATTTCATCTAGGTTACACAATTTGTTAACATACAGTTGTTCGCAATACTATTTAAAAAATACTTTTATTTCTGTAAAATCAGTACTAATGTCTACTCTTTCATTTTTAACTATGGTTATTAAGTCTTCTTATTTTTCTGTTCTTTTTTTTCCTTAATCAAGCTACCTAAAGATTTATCAAATCTGTTGGTCTTTTTCAAGAGCCAAGTCTTTGTTTCATTGATTTTTTTTTCTTTTGTTCTATATTCTGTTTTATTTACTTCTGCTCTAATTTTTATTATTTCCTTCCTTCTACAGCTTTTGGTTTAGTTTCTTCTTCTTTCTCTGGTTCCTTAAGCCATAAAGTTAAGTTGTTGATTTGATTCCTTTCTTCTTTTGAATGTAAGAATTAATAGCTAAAAGTTTTCCTCGTGGCACTGCTCTCCTTGCAGTCCACACATTTTGGTTTCCATTTTTATTCATCTCAAGATATTGTCTATATTTCCTTTGGATTTCTTCTTTGACCCATTTTTCTTTACAAGTGTGTTGTTTAATTTCTACATTTAACTTTTTCCCCAGTTTTCCATCTTCTGTTGATTTCTAGTTTAATACCATTATGATTAAACAGATACAGTATGTAACTTGAAACCTTAAAAAAATTGTTAAAACTCATTTTGTGCTCTAACATAGATCTATCCTGGAAAATGTTCCCTGTGCACTTGAAAAAAATACGTATTCTGGGTGGAGTGTTCTGTATATATTCGTTAAGGCCAAGTGTTGCTCAAGTTCTCTGTTTCCTTACTGATTGTTTTGCTATTTGTCTGGTTATTTTGCTATTATTGAATGTGGCATATTAAAGTCTCTTATAATTATTTTAGAGCTTTCTATTTCTCCTTTCAATTATGTCATTATGGACTTCACATATTTTGGAACTCTGATGCTTGGGAGATATATGTATATGATAATTATATCTTTTGTTGAATTGACCCTTTTATCATTATGTAATATCCTTCTTTGTCTTTTGTAACAATTTTTACTTAAAGTCTATGTTGCCTGATATTAGTATAGCCACCCCTGGCAATTTTGGTTACGATTTGCATGGAATATCATTTTTATTCTTTCACTTTTAAATTATGTGTATTCTTACATCTAAAGTGAGTCTTTGTAGACAGCATAATTGGATCCTTTTTGTTTTTTAAATCCATTCTGCCAAGCTATATCTTTTAAATGGGGAGTTTAATATATTTATATTTAAAGTATTAGGTTGGTGCAAAAGTAATTGTGGTTTAAATGGTTAAAAATAATTGCAAAACCACAATTATTTTTGCACCAACCTAATAATTATTAATAGGGAAGGACTTACTTATGAAATTTTGTTATTTGTTTTCTGTATGTCATATAAGCTTTTTGTCCATTTCCTCCATGACTATCTTCCTTTGTGTTTAGTTGATTTTTTTGTGTAGTGACATGTTTTGATTCCCTTCTCATTTTCTTTTTGTGTATGTCACAGAAAGAATGTATGTAGAGCAAAATCATTTTGATTTTGGCTACCCAGGAAAGAGTTAGTCTGAAGTCTATGAACTGTGATAATAAAATAAATTAGAAATATGCTACAAAAAGGTAATTATGATGTTATGTGAATCATATCAGGTTGGGAAATCCACACATGCATTGATAGTGGGCTCTGTCTAGTAACAGTGTCTCCATTCCTTATAAGCAAGCATTGTTCTAGTGTCAGCTGCACTGCCTCTGACTAGAAATTGCCTAGTCCTAGCAAACTGCATTCCCACGGTAGAATTCTACTTCCTCTGTAATTAAATAATCCAGCCTTAACTGGGAACCACATGATAGGGAGAGACCCTTAAAAGCACCCGGATCTAACCCTACACCTTCCACACACCCTTCCTTGGTTCTGAATTCAGAATCAAATTTGTGACAGCCCCTCTGTTGCTAACCAGCTAGACTTGGCTTTAACCGTTGAAAGCTAAGCTCAGTAACACTGAGAATGACAGGGAAACTGCAGTCGTCTTGCAATTTAAAACAACCAAATGCTGTTTCATCCTTGAAATCTAAAAACCCTATTGGTGTAAAGAAATTTCCCCCTATGGTCAAATGTTTGGCTCAGTTATTCTGCCTAGGAAAAGGTGAGTCTGTGAAATACGAGGTCAGCACGGACAGCTCCATCCCCACTTTGGCCTAAGGTTACCAATAGTCACTCATATCTGGTCAGCATTGCCATAACAACAACATAGCCCAAGGCCAGAGCTCTCCTTGGCCAGCACCTACAGTCCCACGCCTCTCCTGTGAACCAGCTACTGTGTAAAATGCTGGCCACTGCAAACCACGAAGTCCCAGTGCCCTGACCGCAAGAAAGCCACGATCTCCAGGTTTCAATCTGCCTCCCAGTCTTGTACTGCTCAGTGTTTGTCAACATTCTCGGTCAGTGCAGAAGGAAGAAACTGTTGGAAATGAGGAAAAAGCAGTCCCCTCCTAACACAGACACGTCACCTCAGCTGGAATTGCCCAGAAGCAGGGGAGGAGATGGCACATATAGTGACCTGGAAGAACACAGCATAAGTACAGGTGTTTGGGGTCCCTCAGGGAAAAATAGAGGGTGTGTCTTCCATTCAGATGCCAGGTCTACCTGGTGGGGCAAACTAATCTGTTTCTCAACATAATGGTGGCATTCTATAATCATTTCCATTGCAATAACTAGTGTGGTGATGAAATCTCGGAATAATCTGCTCCTGGAATGCCACGGCAGCTTCAGGAACGATTGAGAGCTAAATTGAGTGGTATTTCTGAGTTGACAAAGGAAAAATTTAATTAAAACTATAAGTGACCTTCAAATGTCAGAAGTAAATAAGACGATAACAACCACATTTTTGACAGCTGTCACCACCTAATGGGAATGCCATAAAAACTCATGATCAGGGAGCATTGGTATATTCAGTGTGTACCAGACTCATCACCATAAATTTTGTCAGATAAGTGCTCAGCCTGATAATAATCTTACATCAGTGCCCGGAATTAGCTTCAGCTACACTGATGGAAAGACAGGTAGGGTAAAGCATCATCTCCATAACAATGAGAACCTCCCATGCGGACAAATAGCTGAAAGATTGCACATTATTTGCATAAAAGGAAAAGCAAAGAATTTCAAGAGAGATTACGAAAGAGCCTCCCATCATGTGCACTCTATGACCTTCTGTCTTTAATTTGCGGTGCTTGCTCCTGATGCCCTGGTGTGATTTCACACACACACACACAGACACACACAAACGTATGTGCATAAAAGAAAAATAAAATTCTACAACTCTCCCTCTAAAGGAGAGAAGATATATTTCTCCCAGTAGGCACAAGGTTAGCTCTTTTAAAAGGTGCTGGCATCTGGAGAGGCAGAATTTTTCACTTCAAGCTGATTCAGCTGGTCACTGTCTGGCTTTGCTGAGGTGTCACCAACAGAGGCAACAGGGTTGAGGGCTGCTAATGATTTTGACGCTTTATTGAATGCAGAAAACCCTTCTTGCTCACAGTCTCTCAATTTCAAATATTCTCTGTGTATAATACAAAAGAATGCTAAAACCTGTAATAATACAGACATACTGCCCATAGTTGCACCTATTTTATACATATATTATAAGAATGGATTATATGTTTGGGAAAGATATTTAAAATATATTTTCTACCAACAGGGAGAGATTAATGACTCTTAAATAGTCCCTGAAACCATCGCTATTACTTATAGTGCATCGTTTTGAATTGTTATTGATATTTTAAAATTGATACTTATAAGAACATTGTATCACTATAAATAATGTGCATTATAATAATCTAGAGAGGTAACATTTGGGCTTGGACGAGGGGCCAAATCCAACCTGCTGCCTGGTTTTGTAAGGCATGCAAGCTAAAAATGTTTTTTTTTTTTTCTTTTTAACAATTTTAAAGAGTTCATTATGTTCCTTCATAGCACCCAAGCTTTTGCCCCTTAGCCCTTAAAGCCTAAAATGTTTGCCATCCAGGTCTTTACTGAATCATATGGCTGACAACCCCCTGCTTAAGAACACAGAATTGCATACAAACAGGAAACCAGATCCTACGTATGAGTGACCTTAGGTGTCTGTGAATACGTCAGTCCGTGATGTGTGCTGAGGGCTCCCCTGCCCTGTTCACACGTGTCTCTTAGGAAATGGACGAGTCAGTCCTATCCCAACGCACAAGACGTGTTGAGGGTTTCTTAGATGCTCACAAACAGCACTTATGAGGAAAAAGTCTTTTAACAGTACAAATACGAAGTTAGCTTACGGTAAACACAGTAGGAGCTGCATAGGCACTACGCCTCAAGAGTCTGTCGGCATGGAGATAACCGAAACGTAGTATTCCCTGGAAACTCAGAGGCCTTCTTTCTTCCTGTGTTCTACCTTGAAAGACCTCGTGCCATTTTACACTGCCCTAGAACCCAGGAACCACGACTCCGTTACACAATGTATGCCATCTCCTTCATGTGCTTTTGGCCTTTTTCCCTTGATTTTGACCAATACAGAATTTTTTCCTGTGCTGTTAGCATGGAGTAGGTGTTTTCCTTACACGTCCAGGAATGCCTATCACTGCACTTGCCAGGTGAAACCTACTCACTTTTATATGTTTAATAGACTGAGATTCTTGAAGGAAAGGGTGGTGTCTTCCAATGACCCATTGCTTTAGTGCCTCTTGTAACCACTTAATAAATATCCACCGCTACCGTAATCATTACTATCGTCATTGTCATTGTTTTCCACTGTGCATTTGCCAGAATCAAGATCAGTGGATTAAAACAGCTTCACCTTTGGCATTTCAAGAATTATTTAGAGCAAACACATGTTTTAGCCTGCTTTAAAACAAGACAAGGGATGCTTTTTCTGTACATGTCTCCAAGGCTAAACATAGCCAAGCTCAGAAGTATTCTCAGGAGCCATTGCAGAACCAAACGTTTGCTATGAGTCCAATTTGATTAGAACTGACACTAGCCAGAGGGAGGAGCAGGGTGTGACCGGAGAGTGTAATGCATGTTTGGCCAGGTGCTTCCCAAGGTCATATCCAGTCTGAAGTTATGCCCTGTGAAAGTCATTAAATAAAGCTTGGCTAGAAACACTTTGAGGTAGACATGTTCCTGCACGAGGGAGGCAAAAGGGCAACAGCAAAATAACAAAAACCAAAATCTGTGTTTTTATTGCCTAAAACACAGCAGTGGAGATAGATTCTACTGATTCTAAGACAGTAAATATGACCGGATTCACTTAGCAATTTAATTTTGGATAGTATATAATAAAATACATCCACTAGACGAAGTTAAGCAATTAAAATTCTTATGGAAATTTCGATTTACCATATGGAAAGTTCGATTACCCAGAAGCAACCAAACATCTCTATGGCAGAGCAGCCAAGTCACCAAGTACTCATAGCCTCAAAGACAAAAAGGCAGAGACCAACCAGAAATCCTGCTGTGGGCAGAAAGAACTTCAGTGAGTCAACCTTATCTGCCCTTTTATTTCTTTTTTCTTTTCTTTTCAGTTAGGTGTTTTCAATGCGGAATTTGTTAGGAGAATACTGGGTATTTTCAAGAGAGAGAACTTGATGTTTACTTTGTACAGAATACCAACTCTCAACCTTGACTACACTGGAGAGTGATCTGGGCCACTTTTAAATCTGCCAGGCAGCCAGACTCGACCCCAGGGGTTCTAGTTGGCAATCAGACACGAGCAGGGGGGCTTACGATGGTCCAGGAGATGCCAACTCTCACCCAGGGTCGGGAAACCCTGACGTGGACTAAGAACAGTAATTACTAAGTTCCATGGCGCACAAAACCTGACATTGGCCTCCACGCGGGCAAATGATTCAGGTTTCTTTACCGCATTCTTGCTTTTAAATACATCCAGACTGATTTCCTAGAGGATCATAACCTGTGGAGCTGGAGTTTGCTAAAGTAGCAGGAATAGAACATCTTTACTCACCTCGGCTACCCCAGAGGTAGAGTGAAATATATTCCGTGTCCATAGGAGGCATATATTCTGTATGTGCCCTATTGTAAAACAGCTTTGACCTCAAATATTATGCTCCATGAGCCCCTCAGACCACCATTTTTTTCTGTACTTAATATTTACAGTGCTGATTATTTGAGAGATTATGTTGAGAGATCAAGGATGTTTAGCCTAGGGAAGAAAAGTCAGAGGCAAGAGAGCTGCTTCCAAATATGTGCAAGTGTGTTATACAGAGAAAACAACATGCATATTTAAGCAATGCCAGAAGACAGTAACACTGGTATTAATTAGTGGGGGCTATAATGAATTAGTTAGACCCATAAAAACACAGAACATTTCAAGAGTACCAGCTTTCCAGCAACATGTAGAAGCAACAGGATGGCCACCCATTGGCAGTACTAGATGGCACCCTTGCAGGGAAAAGGGGGTGGTCTAAGGTTCCTCCCACTTTTAAGGTTTTTGCTTGGATTTTATCAGAGACATTACAAGAAGGACCTCGTGGTGGTATGCCTCTTGCCTTGGCCAGCTCGCCTTTCCTTCAATCGGGAACACACTTACCAGCACATCTCTCCTGAGCTGAGGGAGTTCCTTTCCTCAGCACCTCTTCACTAAAGTAGCACACATTACAATGGACGCCAGGGGGCTTCTTTCCCTTGTGCTGTAATCATATGACAAACGAGGCTGAATCTGCATTTACACAGCGGTGTGTGATGTCAGCTACTTAATACACTGTACTCGGGCACTGCCGTGAATTGGATTATCTCTAATGGCTCATCAGGTCTGAAATTTAGTATTTGATCTTGTTTTATTATCTTCTTCAGCTACATTCTATACCTCATTTTTTCCCTGAAATGAACATTATTGATTTCCTTATTAAATATTGTCTGCCTACTGTGAATTTTTCACATAAGCCATATGATGAATCCTTTTTAAAAAATAATGATTATCCACAACACAATGCCTGAAATGCTAGTTTTACAAGGAGGGTTTGAATGGATCGGAACTAAACGCACAGCATAAAAACGTCCTGGACTTTCTTGGGCAAAAGCTTACACACTGATTCTATCTCCTCGAGAAAAAGAGTAATCAATAAGTGATTACATTCTTAAAGTAAATTACTTTTCAGGTTTTGTTCTGTCCAGGGCAGTTAAGAAGTGATGATTACTGCAGGTTAAATCTAAGGGGGGAAAAAGAACTTGCTACGTTGTCTGTAATGGCTGAGGGGATACATCAGAATAACACTGAAAGTTAATGGTAATATTAGTATACCTTCATGAAACAGTATCCCTAAAATGTACTTTTAGCAGAATCTAACCCTAGGTAGAACTGGAGAGTGAACTATTCCAGCATTCCATCTTCACCATGTAGCACAGTCTCATTCAATCTGGACTGTCCCAGGGGTCTCGTACTTTCCCCCAGATTTCAGGTCTCATGCTGAAGCCCTGCCACCCCTCCCCTCCCCAAGATACAGAGGTGTCCTCCTCTTTCTCTACCCCTCCAGCTGCTGCTGCCTCAAGGACCTTCGCCATTTTCTTTTCCCACGAATCTGCGCACTGGCTGCTGGCGGGTGGCGAGACCTGAATGTCAGGTGCTGCTTTGACCTCTGACAGATTCCAGAAGATAAAAAACTCCAGTCACTTTAGAACAGCCATAGAAACCTAATCTTAATCCCTGAGAAGAGGGTATTAGAAAGAAAACCACACTTGTGTTTTCCTGCTTGTCCCTGGAAGGGACACTGAGAAGCCAGGGGCTGTGAGGTGATTCCTGGCCCCTATTTCCGGCCCCTGTTGCTAGTTCACTCCCATTGAGGTTTGTATCTAGGGCAGTGTGTGTGTGTGTGTGTGTGTGTGTGCGCGCCCACCCATTAGAAATCCCACTGAAATGTTACATTTCTATTAATAACAAAAAGCAAGTTGAGGCAAGCAACGCAGACTGAAAGGGATTATTTGCAGCAAACCCATATAAAAAGCATCAATAACCAGAAGATTTAAAGAGCTCCCACAAAATAAAAGGAAAAGGGACAAAAAAAGAAAAATAGTCAAAGGCTACAAAGAGGCAATTAGAAGAAGAAAGGCAAATGGTCCATAAACACGTGAAAGATGATCAGATTCACTAATGCAATGGGGGTGCAAAACAAAACGAAATCTTTGGCGTATCATGTTGTCAGAAATTCTGAAGCCTTATACATTAGGGTGACATAGAAGTGGAAAAACCGAGAGGATCTCTCCCTGAAGTTTTTGTGAAAGGCACTTTGGCAATATTTGTCAACATTTGGTAATTGGGTATTTTTGCCACAAAATTCTATGCCAGTTGATCTATCTAATGGAAATGTGCCTTTTCAGAAATGTCTTTATTGCAGCATTTTTTATAGTCTCCAAAAAATTAGAAGTCCTGCAATGTCCACCAGTGCTGGGTAAATGGCCCAAACCTCTGGTTCAACTTCATTTATATTCTCATATCTGAATATCACACGTGATCGGAACTGAATAGATTCCTAACAGCTCTAAGAAGAGGAGCAGGGCCCACACAGAATGGGAAGTGGCGGATTTCTGAGGCATGGAAATCAGATGCGATAACCCGGGCGGAGAAGGCTGCGCGATGTTCCTGCGGCGGCAGGAGCAGAGGGAGCCCTGCGGAGGGAATGGGTCGCCCTAGATCCGGGCTGGACACTTCTCCCAGAATCTGCAGAGGTCAATCGGAGGTCAGGGGCTGAGATGCAGGGACCAGGAGGCCTGATGCCCCGAGCTTGAGGAACTTCTCTTCTGATCGTTGTCTGTTTTCCCTAGAGCAAGGCTATGGGGAGAAGAGGTGTGGAAACAGGAACGGAGAGCAGTGTTCTGAGAAAGTGGGAAAGTGCCTGGGGTCTGGATGTAGCCCTGAGGGCTGAGGGCCGCTGGGGGGCGGCACTCGTGATTTTCATGAAACCTGGGAGCGTTCTTCTCCAGGCTCATCCGCGGAAGGTGAGGGTGTGCGCACAGGTGTGATGTTGGTGTCAGCTGGGTAAAGAAGGTTGGAAACTGTGAGTGCTGTGAGGGATGGTGCACGGTGATGGATGGAAACCGGGGACTTTAGGAGTCAGCCCGTTACACAAAGCGAGCGAGGAGGAGAGACACGGAGGGCAGGGGGCTGCTGACACCCAGGGCTTCCCGTTACTGGGGGTGACATGAAAGTATGGTCTGCGGGGCTTTTCCTACATGGTGTAGTAAATAATACAGCAAAATCATCTGCTTCCTTTGGGTATTTTTTGCAGCAAGATCCTGCCCATATTCTTATTATAGTGCAGGATCGATAGGTTTACGTATTAGAAACCAATTAAACCTGACTGTCAGTGATTTGCGGGGAAGGTTGTTTCCTGTTCACGGGCATCCCCAATGGGAGTCCGGGGTGGGGAGGCCTGTGCCCCACACCCCGGTGCCCGGGCCCCAGGACGACAGAGGCTTCACGTCCTGGCTGCCAACGGGGGTGGGAGGCAGAAGGCCCCTTACTATACCCTTCTGCTCATCACCCACCGTCCAGAATTAGCCGCAGCGTCGTGCATAACTCCAGGACGTCCAGGAAGTCGGTGCTGGGAAGAACTGGGCTTTGGTGGGTGCTCATACCTCCTCCATTCCTGGCCTCTTCCGGCTGTCAGCTGGCTGCCATACTCACCCCTGCCGGGAAATAAGATATTAGCAGAATCAAGTGTCAGTGGGTCAACCCAATCCTCCGAGAAGTGATTTGTGTGCTAAGAGTGGACTTTTGAGGAGGAAAGAAAAACTGAAGTTCCAAAAAGCAAGATGCCTTAATGGAAAATGTGACAGGATGCAGGGTGGCAAATTTGGGTGACCAAACTTCTCCTCCTTATGTCATGCCACCCACTCAGACTGCATTCTGCTTCTGCCTACACATCAAGCCATTTAGATAAGTGTGAGACAACTACCATGGCAGACATACAAAGGCTAGAAAGAAGCACAAATCAAGTTGTGATGCAAATGCTAACTAAAAATCCCATTTTATACAGCCTTGCATGTGAGGGCCACATCCTTTCATGAGCGCTGGCCAGTTAATTCATCCAGCACCTCCTTTAGAGCTCAGTTATAATATTAAGAGCTAGGCAATTAGTGTGCAGGAGAAGGAAGGCATCCAGCAAAAGCCCAGGCAGCGTGAAATTAGGGACCATGGCAGCAGAGGAATGCAATTCCTAATCCTTTCCAGACTGTTCTGAGCAAAAGCACCCTAGTCATCAAAGACTCTGAAGAGAAGCAGCTAATCTCCGGGCCACTCTGCTACATGAAAGTGCACTTGAAGTTTAGGGATCACAAAGAGGGAAGACTATCTTTTGAGAACAGGATGGGCTGTGGCACGTGCTGCTTCTGTCCCTCCCCCAAGGCTCCAGCATCACCATTCGGAAACCACAGGGCACGCAGTGACATGCTGGGGAGGGTTGGCTGGGCAGAAGCCACAAATCAAGGGACACTGAGTTCTCGCCCTGCCCCTTTTTAAACCGTTCCCCCTTCCACCCTTCTGTCCTCTCATGCTATCTGGTGGCCCATGGCTTCCTGACTCCCCATGGTAACATGCCACCATCTGCATAATTTCTTCCTTGAGGAAGGCTATATTCAGGACAGAGGCTAAGAAAGGGTTACAGGATACAGTAGAAGGTGTGCGTGCACACACACACCCCTGTGTTCACATGACCACACATAAACACAGGCACACACAAGACTATCAGTTATATGCAGGAGAAGGACTGACCAGTAAAGAGAGGCTTGACTTTTACTCTGCCAGTCAGGGGAGTCATTGGAGGCTTCAGGTGAGGAAGTGAGAAGGTCAGTTTTACATTTGCAGGGTCACAACCTGAAGGCAGGAGTCAGACGTGTGTCAGATTGATGAGGTCCACTGTACCAGCCCGGGAGGCTATGTGGAGACTGGACTGCAGGGGGTGGTGACGGAGACAGGAGAAAACCGGGCTCTGCTAAGAGGGCAGCGGGGCGACACACCTGCATGTAGGGTGTGTGTGTGTGTGTGTACTCAGGGGCCAGTAAGAGAGACCAAAGCTTCAGCAAAACCCTGGGATATTTCCTGGGCAACTGGATGCAGAGAGGAACTAACTGAGAAAGGGCTGAGATCAATTACCACCTGCTACCCCAAATCTTCACACGCGTTCTCGTCAGATTTAATTACACCGCTTTCCCTTCACCTCTGTATGCTGGTATTTATCTCATTTCCCTGGAATTACAGTGAGTTTTCACATATCCAGCTCTGGCAGAGCTGGATAATTCAACCTGTCACTTTTATTCTCTGCTCCCACCACAGAGCCCAGCTCAGGACCTCGGACAGCAGACAGTGCTCAATAAGAAATGAGGCAAAGGGAATTCATTTGACAGGCTGGATCCCGTGAGGTCAGGAAGAGTCATCAATCTGCAGGCACTTCCAGAACGTGGCTTCCTTGTTGGAGACGCCCAAATGTTATTTATCAGCAACCGTTAGTTATCAGTAACCTTTCGGATATTATCCCCATATAGCACTTCGCATGCTCATTTACATAATATCCATCCTGTGTATCATTTGTAACTATGAATACCCCTTGTCCATTTGTCCTGTTGTGTGCATTGTATTTCCTGGTCCCTGGGAAACGTGATTGATGTTTTGGTTCAAAGTTTTGATGGATAAGAATGCAATTTTCCAATTAGGATAGAACATTGCAGATAGAGCTATCTTCCTTCCACCACTCATTTGACTGGTCCAGAAATTCATGCTTGCAGTTCTATAGTGGGCTTAAAATAAGAATGGCATAGCTATATTCTGAAATTCTCAAACACTGAAATCCAGCATATTGTTTCTATGTGTATGTAATCTAAATATTTTCCTCTAATTTTCCTGAATGTCGACATAGCTTCCCCCCACGCCCAGTCACAAGATTCAAAGCCATAACACTATTGTTAGGGTTCATTCTGAAAATCAGTCATTTAATTAAATGACCTAGGCAAATTTTTATGGCTTAAAGCACCCCTCCAAAAAAAAACTATTCAGTGATATGTATAATGGGGCCACATTGTATAATGAAAGGAGAAATTAGAGGTGTGTTGAAGCTGTAAATGAAACGGAAGCTACTGCCACATGACGTGGAGTTCTTGCTTTCCGGAGACGTGTCCTTCTGCACAAAGCAGGACTGTCCCCCCAATCCATCTCCCCACAATGAGATGTCACAAGGACATTTGTCCTCCTCGGTGAAACGTATGGCAGTCCATGTAGCTGACCCAGAGTCACAGTGAGTGATTTTTAAAAAGCTTATCATTATCCTGACAATGTGCTACCAAGGTGTGTGTGATTCCTTTTGTAATGCACTGTCGGACAGAGAGAGAGGAGCCTGGGGGCCCATGGCGCCGGCCGTCCCTGTGATGGCAATTACCAGACACGTGCACCACACCTGCTCTGTGTTCCTGGCGGCCGGGGATCTTATCTGGTCCATGCCTGCTGGTGAGAGCAGGCAGGCACCACGCAGCCTTCGGTCCTCATTGTTTCCTGCACTGGTGGGAAATCACAGAGCCTGCCTTCCCTGCTATGGCCCGCTTCCTAAAATCACAAGCATACTTCTCTTTTGCCCTTGTTTTTGTTTGTTTGTTTGTTTGTTTGTTTTTCTCTGTTCTTTTTTCCTCTGCTGCTTCACAAATATCTTTAGGGGAATCCCAGGACACACAAGATCTTAGGAGGGTCCTTTCCTTTAGAGTTTCCTTTTCCTATAGGATGGCCTCCAAACCTTTGCCTGTGGCCTCATTATGTGACTACAGGGGACACTAAAAACCACCATTTTAAAAGAGCTCCAGGGCTTCAGTTTCCTCTCCATAAGGATGATAATACCTTCTTTGTAGTGCATTCTGAGGATGAAAATAATCTATGTGAAACGATGCCACAACACCTTAGTATATATATGTACGTGGAAGTTAGGATTAGCTATTATCATCTAAAATTATCTGATTCCTTGAAAATGTATTCATTCAAACACTGCATTTGTAAAATTATCAAGTCAATGGGTAAGTAATCAATTTAACCAGATGAACTCTTGGAAGCTCATGGAATAAACCTCTATCTGCTCCCAATATTTTTGATGAATCCCAGACAATGTACCAGACAGTTCGGCAAGGCAGTGTGGTTTACCTAAGGGCCAGGCAGCTTGGGTTCAAATCCTAGGTCCCCCCCAAACCTTGGGAAAGCAATCATTCTGTGCTCAATTTCGCATCTATGAAACAGAGATCACAATAGTACTCACCCCTTGTATGATTGTTTCCGGGGTAAATAGGCTCGATATGATCAAAATCTGTAAAGTGCACAGTGCAGAGCCTGACACCAACAGTGCACATTTGTCTTTCACATTATTACTGTTTCTGCTCAAAAGAAGCCCCAAGCCGCAGCGGCCCCCACAGCTGAGAAGCTTTGAGTTCTGTTTACAGCACATGATACCGCTATTTGCACAATGACTCCTGATTCACAAAAATCGGCAGAGTAGCTGCATATATTTAACTGTCACTTATCTTCCTTTCTAGAGCAGTACAACACCAAGGCAGGCAAGCTCAGTGAGAGAATGGGGCTGCAATCCAAGTTTCCATACAGATTCTGAAGTTCAAAAATCAGTCAGAGACTCTATGTATGGCTGTGTTGTTAGCCAAGGATTCAGGGACATCAGCACCAACGGGGTTGCTCATGTACAGACATGCAGGTCATACCCGCCGTGGACACAGCCCAGAGGGAGCAGCACAGGTTATACCCACGTGGACACAGCCTACAGGGAGCAGCACAGGTTATACCCACGTGGACACAGCCCAGAGGGAGCAGCACAGGTTATACCCACGTGGACACAGCCCAGAGGGAGCAGCACAGGTTATACCCACCATGGACACAGCCCAGAGGGAGCAGCACAGGTTATACCCACGTGGACACAGCCCAGAGGGAGCAGCACAGGTTATACCCACCATGGACACAGCCTACAGGGAGCAGCACAGGTTATACCCACGTGGACACAGCCTACAGGGAGCAGCACAGGTTATACCCACGTGGACACAGCCCAGAGGGAGCAGCACAGGTTATACCCACCATGGACACAGCCTACAGGGAGCAGCACAGGTTATACCCACGTGGACACAGCCTACAGGGAGCAGCACAGGTTATACCCACGTGGACACAGCCCAGAGGGAGCAGCACAGGTTATACCCACCATGGACACAGCCTACAGGGAGCAGCACAGGTTATACCCACGTGGACACAGCCTAGAGGGAGCAGCACAGGTTATACCCACGTGGACACAGCCCAGAGGGAGCAGCACAGGTTATACCCACCATGGACACAGCCTACAGGGAGCAGCACAGGTTATACCCACGTGGACACAGCCTAGAGGGAGCAGCACAGGTTATACCCACGTGGACACAGCCCAGAGGGAGCAGCACAGGTTATACCCACCATGGACACAGCCTACAGGGAGCAGCACAGGTTATACCCACGTGGACACAGCCTACAGGGAGCAGCACAGGTTATACCCACGTGGACACAGCCCAGAGGGAGCAGCACAGGTTATACCCACCATGGACACAGCCTACAGGGAGCAGCACAGGTTATACCCACGTGGACACAGCCTACAGGGAGCAGCACAGGTTATACCCACGTGGACACAGCCCAGAGGGAGCAGCACAGGTTATACCCACGTGGACACAGCCTAGAGGGAGCAGCACAGGTAATACCCACGTGGACACAGCCTAGAGGGAGCAGCACAGGTAATACCCACGTGGACACAGCCTACAGGGAGCAGCACAGGTTATACCCACCATGGACACAGCCTACAGGGAGCAGCACAGGTTATACCCACAGTGGACACAGCCTGAGGAACCAGAGGGTAGAGGCCTCACCGCACCTCACTGAGGCAGGCTCTCTGGCACCGATTGTAGCTGCCTGCTGGAGGAGGTGCCCTCCAGGTAAACCAATGAGGTAAGGAAGACAGTGACACTTTGTATACAGTTGTATAGTTAAGTTGCTGAACAGGCTTGGGATTAGTAACAAGTGTGATAATTATAATGAAGGGATTTGGATGCAAGGTTATATTAAAAGAGAAACCCTAGAATTTAAGAGGCAAAGAAGAGATAAGGTAAGAGGAGAGGTTGGGAGGGGAGGGGAGCGAAAAGAAAGGAAAATAATTCAGCTAAAATGAGGAGAGAGAAGGGATTGGAGCAAAGACTTGAACTCTCCAGAGAACATGCACTCCTTTTGTTGATGTCCATGAAATAATTATAAACATAAATTATGTGAAACAATGGCTATGGATATTGAAAAACACAAAATTATCTATTAGATCTAATATACCCTATATTAGAAACCCCTATGGTTATTAGAGGGGAAAAATTCAAAATTACTTTTCAAATGAGATAAGAATTTCCAAATTCATTAGAGAAAATACAGATATTTATCTCAGAAAAAAATGATTAAAGACAAATGAAACACATTAAAAAGAAATACGTAGACTACATAAAACAGGCAGAAGATTAAACAAAACTTTTTCTAAAGTAATAAATATAAACAAACAACACAATAGGAAAAGCATATTAACAATTTCTAGCAGAGAAAAATAAAATGACTGATACATAAAAACACAGCGATAATTCACTATCAAATGAATAAGAAATAAAGTTAGTAATTGGATACTGCTTTTCACTGAAGGAAATCACAAAACTTTTCTCAAAGTCCTAATATGTCCAGTAGACACAACATTGTGGACAAAACGTTGCTCTCATACTTGACATAGTAAGAACGAGAATGACTACAACCCCCTAGGAAAGTAACCTGGAGAGAAGTATTCGATGTAAAGTACACCAATTCCTTGACCCAACAATCTGGCTTTTGGTAAGCTTTTACCAAAATCTGCCCGTCAGGAATTCGGAATTCTGACATATTAACTTTTCTTGACAGGATGAACACTTTGCCATAAAGTTCAAGCAAATGTCCTCACAAGATGTTTCACATGAAGCTGATTCCAAATATGATCAGTGTGCACTATATTTGTATTTCAAAGTTAAAATATTGTTGTTATTATTAGGATTTTTATTCAGATGTCTGGTTAAGAGACCACAGCCAGGAAGCCAGGATTCCAGTAAGACCCAGACACAGCGCACCTTTAGCAGGCTCCTATATTTTACAAAATAAAGCCAGCGTTTTCGATTTTTATGGGGGAAACCTAAATTTCTGGCTTACATTTAAAAGTCAAGTCTGACAACACGGAACCCCTATTTCCTGATGTAGTCTGGGGGTCAACCAGCTGTTCAGACAGGGTGGCCCTCCCATGGGCCAGCCACACTTGTTAAAACCCCTGCAGGAGCTTCCATTCCACTACATCTCCTGGTTCTACAGGACTCCTGTGGCACCTGGTGGGCACAGTGTTGGGCACAGATCCCAGGGCTCCTGTGGGCACCTGGTGGGCACAGTGTTGGGCACAGATCCCAGGGCTCCTGTAGGCACCTGGTGGGGATGGTGTTGGGCACAGATCCCAGGGCTCCTGTGGGCACCTGGTGGGGACTGTGCTGGGCACAGATCCCAGGGCTCCTGTGGGCACCTAGTGGGGACGGTGCTGGGCACAGATCCCAGGGCTCCTGTGGCACCTGGTGGGCACAGCGTTGGGCACAGATCCCAGGGCTCCTGTGGCACCTGGTGGGGACGGTGCTGGGCACAGATCCCAGGGCTCCTGTGGGCACCTGGTGGGCACAGTGTTGGGCACAGATCCCAGGGCTCCTGTGGGCACCTGGTGGGCACAGCGTTGGGCACAGATCCCAGGGCTCCTGTGGCACTTGGTGGGGACGGTGCTGGGCACAGATCCCAGGGCTCCTGTGGGCACCTGGTGGGGTCCCTGCTGAGCACCAAGTGGTTCTCATTAGTGTTCAATTTGTCTTTTATGGGGAACCTTGATCTCGAAATTGCTTCTATAAGTACCTGTGACATACACCCTAGTTCTTGAAAACAGTTATATTAATTAATTTCAAAATTTTTAATCTTTGCATCTTTGAAAGTTAATCTGGAGCCGAAGGTCTGTCGTTCGCCTGGTGTGTATTTAAGGGGCTACTTAATAAAACAGTACAAGCGTCATCAGAGATCCTGGCAGAATTACCAGTGTTATTTAGTCAGAACTGACAGCTTCCTATGATTTTTGTGTGGTAGTTCCAAAGTTTTCTCATGCCATAGATTGCATTACATTGCAATACAATTTGCAACTTAAGCCTTCAGGCAAAATATGAATTCTGCCCTGAAGATCTATGCATATTCCCTACAATAGCTGTCTCTCAACTTTCAGAAGGAAAACCTGTCATAGAAGCTTCTTGACTTATAATAATCAACCAATATATTCCCAGGCGTTTTAATTCCATTTTCCCTTACATTTCCATGTTGTTGTTTCTTTTCAACCAAAGAAGTGAAAAATACGTGATTAAATAGTTTCCTATGACAACAAAGGCTCATTGTTCTGCAAGGATGCATTCACATTTATATGTAAGAGAGGAACAAGAGAAGAATATTTGTGAGCTCATTTTAAGGAAGGAAACAACAACGCCCAGTAACAATTAGCACTTGACAGTTGGTATTCTGTTGGAGAAATAGATCACGAGTTAAAATAATTATGAAAATAATTGATAACCCTATTTCTGGGCGCATACATCTCCCAGGATGCTTGTAAGGCTAAGAAGAGGGAAAAGTTGTGATGCATAATCATTATTCACGTACCCAATAGTTACAGGGAAATATTTCTGGAAAATGGATGAAGGGACCAACACATGGCCTCTGGCCACAGCATGAATTAGGAAGTAGGTAGAAGAGAAAGTGCAACCTAATGTACTGCAAACCTTTTAACATACAAAGGAGCCAGAACATTTTCTTAGTTATTGATTCTAATATATCCCAATTTTAAAAATTACTCTCGTAAATGTCATTCTGTTATTTCTACAAATAGTATTCCTTTAAGCTGGCTAAAAGTCAAATGTCAGCTCATTAATATAAACAAGGAATAATTGTTAGAAAACATTTAAATTAGGCTCTTGGACTACTGGTCACCTACACCTTGACCAATTCTTTATGTACAGTCATCACTGAGAAGTAAAAATAAGACCATATAATCAGCATAAAGAAAGAGGCTGCTTCTTAAGGGTTTTCATGATTTTGAGGGATAACACAGTGGCTGGATGGTCACAGGTGTGGTGTGGGGGGAGGCTGAGCAGAGGCTAGCAGGGCAATCCCGGAAAGAAGACAAGAATCTGGGTGGGGAATGGAGCCTGGACCTGGGGGCTGCAGGTGTGGGTCTGCACCCAGCAGACGGCCACTGCCCTCTCTGCTTCTCCGCACCACGCAATGGCACGCAGTGGCCAAACTCGTCCCAATTCAATGCAACCTTCTGGCCACGTGTTTCCAGGCACCTACCCCACGTTCTAAGGTCCCAATCCTTAGAAGAGAAGGAGTCATGTCCAGGCCTGCTTCATGGGGCTGTCTCCGCAGGGGTCCTGCTCAGGCAGTGGTGACAACAGCTCTGCCCTGGCCATCTGGGCTGCCTCGCAGAAAGAGTCTAGCAGCGGGGATGACTTACCTGGGGTATTAAGGATATATGGAGTGATGATATGTGACAGAAAAGATTTTTCTTAAATCGTTCCTGTTTTTATGTAGGGTAGTTGACACAAAGGATTGGCATTATTAAGAATAAAATTGGCCAAAGTTTGAGGGAAATTGGTATATCACCTATAATTTGGAGACGAGGACAGCGTCATTACCATTTGTGTCTTCCTTGGGAAAAGACGTCTGAGGATTTTGAGAAAACGCTTCCCGGTTCAGATTAAGGTCTAAATAGTTTCCCATGAAAGGCATTTTCTGAGGTCTTCCCAGCAATGTGATTTAATCATGGGCTAAAATGAGGTTGCTGCATCTAAGGAGGTTTCTGATCCTTCAACCAAATTTTAAAGCCTCTTAAATTTAAGAAACAAATCACATCATCATTAAGGCCCTTTAACTCCTTCACTGACACCTTGCTCTATGTCCATTCACCAAAATTTTTAAGTATTATTATTCTTAATGGATGCTAGAACCAGGGCCTTTTACTCTGATCTCTAATTATTCTTTAAAGTGCTTATAAAGTGTCTTACAGATTTAGATTCCTCAAGGGTATGTAAATGGTTGTCTGTGCCAGAAATAACCGGTTGAGCCGAATTAATGATTTCGTCTAAGAGCATCTACGTCTGCTCATCACAATTCAAATGCCGGTTTTTCTCATAAGACATCTGCTACCTACACACATGTCATGAAACCAGCATTGGAAAACACTCTCCATAACTGTAGAAACCATGTTGGGTGCAACCATTTAACAGGCATTATTTATTAAACTTTGTTCTCTTTTGTATTTTGTTTGGAATTGTTTATTGGCCAGAATACAAATGCCCAACTGAGAGTAAGCAGTCAGTGAGTGTCGGCTGACCAACTGAATGAGCACAGGTATCTGTTGATACTGTCGGTTTTCAAGTATACTGGAGTCACCAATGGCGTTGTGTTCCCCAAACCACAAGCATCTGGAGAGAAGGCCGTCCTCCTCGGGCAGACGCAGAAAGCCGTGAGGGCGCCATGTCCTGGCAGATTGCTGACAGCGGTCCCTTCTCTTCACCTGGCTCTGACCCCAGGCAATAATTTCCATGTACCAAATGTATATAAAAAACATGTGGGGTTGCCATATTTCCAGGTTTTTCTTAGCAGGGGAGTGTGGTTCACACATATAGAGCTAAAGACCCTGGGTCAGGAACAACCCTAAACCTGCTGTGTATTTTCTTCACATTAACTACAGACGTTTTCTCATGGACTCTGTAAAAAATATCCTAGTCTGAAATTAGCTGCTTTTACTTTTTTTTAAGAAGACCGAAACCTGGAAATTCAAACTGGATCGTTCATTTATAAGTTGTCGGTATGCTCCACACTCTTTACATCAAGAAGAAATAGAGATTTCCACCCCTCGTGTTTTCCTGACAACCACTGTGCAAACAACAACCACGTAATCTTTGGCACTCTCATAATGTCACTTAAAATACCCTCTCTTTAAATGTGACAGCTTGTTCCTGATGTGTCAGCGTCTGTGAACCAAAGTCAGCTCCCTTTGACCAGACACGAGCATGACATGTATCTGCCTGGTGATTTATTTGAAATTGTTTTAGATGCTGCATGCTCATTGAGAATTTAATACACTTCCTAAGGCAGAGGATGGAACTCCCTAGACACACTTCCTTCTTGACATGAAAAACGTTGCTTTCAATCAATGGCAGGCCTGTCTCTCCTTTTTCTTTCTTTTATTCGTTTCCTTCCTACCTCCGTATAGAAAACTTTTTCCTGAAGTTATTTCATTGTATTAATAATAGGGATGTCAGCTCACAAGATCAAACCCCACTAAGGCCCACACAACGGTAGAACCCGCCACAGAAAACTCATTATGTTTTTGTTGCTTGTACGTTTAAGATAAAATATCCATGTCTGTAATGTCACTTGCTTCTTATCATACTTATTGATCATGGTTACAGTGCTAATAATGACAGTGTCTAACAGGAACTCGGGCTGTGTCAGGCATGGAACCCTCAGGATACTCTAAAAGGTGAGGGCACAAGCAGCCCTATTTTACAGTTGAGAAAACGGAGGTGTACTTGACTTCCCCAAATCTTTTGTTTCATATGCAGCGAACTTTCACCTAGGAGGAGCGGGTGGAATTCCTGGGAGGATGGATAACCTCCCACTTCCAGAAACCAAGCTGAGGGCTCTGTGCCCACCGCAGACACTGGGCCCAGTGAAAGAGAATCTGACAAGGTCATTCTCAGCCCCATGAGAAACATTAGTTTGTGTTCTTTGATCTGTCAGGGTGACTTCTAAGCATTACCTTATGCGAATATCATGTTCACCTAATTTAGATGATGGATCTCTAGAATATCGGTGAGATCGCTCTTTTTTTGTGATTTGCTATCAATTTAATTATATTGTCTTCTTATAATTTTGCTTTCATACAGTTTACTTCCTCTAAAATTCACAACGTGGCACTGGTCGTTTTCGCATTCAGGTCTGAGCTGGCTGTTCCCCTGAGTGGGCTTCTCAGAGCCTGCAGGCCTCGCCAGCCAGCCCCTCAGCCTGCTTCACCAACCCTACTCTGACCACAGCAAGACACGTTTGTGTATTCCAATGGCCTCATCCCCAACCCCAGCTCCCAACCCCCACCCCGCACCCCCCCGCTACTAGACAGAATTTCCTTGAGAATAAGGGTTTCCTTTCACTTCTGCTATTCCCAGCACATAATGTCATTTGGAAAACTCAATAAACATCTGTTGAATTGATTGAAACACCCACTTGAGGAGAAGCCACCCTCGTATATTCATAAACCTCTCAACAAGCAGGTTAAATGCCAAGTTTCCATGGCCAAGTGAATCCAAGAATAGTGGACAGAAATAACAGCCCCCATCTGAAACCACAGCCTGAAGTAATGCTGACTTGTCAGCAAAAATGAATGGTAAACACATGCTGTCAGAGTTAGCCCAAGAAAGATCCAGAAATAAGGTCATTTCCACATGCCTCATGTTTAATGTGACGATATTAAAGAATTAAAGCCATATTATAGAATATGCATGACTTTGTACCTGGGTAAATCCTTCCAACCCATACAAATTTCCAATTGCAATGACATCATATTTTATTATTAAAACATTATTGTTATGTTTATATATATTGTTTTATATTTCTATAAGGCTTCCGAGAAGGAAATGGAAAAACTCTGTGCTCTGTTCTGTATCTGAAATAAATCATTTATATCTATCTATCTATCTATCTATGTCTATATCTGCATATGCACTGTTTTTAGAATTCTCCCATTGTACAATACTTCTAAATTGATTTCACTTATCAGGAAAACTGTGGGGAATTTGACCAGGGTCAACTTTATTCCCAAAAGTGGCCAAACCCAAACCCCATTTCCTATTGAACTAAATCACTAAACATTTTGACAGCTAAGCACTCTCTCTCTCCAAGCTGGGTAGGGAAGCAAAATTCAAAGTCTCTATTGATGAGACATTCCTTTGTGATGTTAACAACATTTTATTTGAGAAGATGTGCTGCTAAAAATCAATGCCTCCTGCTCAGGACTGTTTAGGGGGTGGGAGAAAAAGCTCAGAATGTCAGAATATGTCTCTCTCCTATGTAACCTCTCCTATGGGGAAACTCCCAATTTGAATGTAAACAGATAAATAGGATTTAGCCATGGTAAATTCACCTGATCTCAAAATTTTTGAGCTATTCATTTTCCAGTTGAATTCAGGAGAGCAGTTGAATTAGTGTTCCATAAATAAAAAAAAAAAAAAAAAAAAAATGAGTGAGCATGGAAGGAGGTCTTCTGGACCTAAAACGCATTTCCCAAATTGGCTGATCGCATTTTCACAAAACAGTACATTTTTTATGATAAGTATTCTCTACTCAGATGTTAGGAAAATAATTTCACATTTTCTTTACTGCCAAACTTTTCAGAGACTTTAATATATTGATATGTGTTATAAACCTACAACATGAAGACGTAATACATTTTTTCCAATTCTTATCAACCCCAGAACACTTGTCACAAAACATGTCTATTATCTAATTAAGACAAAAGATAACACAGTTTGCAAAGTTAGAGGAAGAGTTTTGATTTTTAGTAACATAAGAGAAAAACAAATGAAGGCGATTTAATACTGATTAATTAGGAAATATTACAAAATATTTAAAATATTCTTGATGCTGCATTTTTCTAACTTTCCCAAGTGTGACACTTCTGTAAGCCCAGTCAGTTTCCTTTCAAGGGGACAGAGAAGTTCTTACAGTCCCAGACTGAAAACTGTCCTCATAAAAGTCAGATGCACAAAAGTCAGGGTAGCCTATATTACATCTTTTGCTTCATCTGTGGAAATGTACTAATCAAAGTAAGAAAAATAAAGGGAGCCAGGCATCTCATATAGTGGCACGTTCTACACGGTGACCTCGGAACTAAGAGCGTATTCAGCAGATTGTTTAAATGGCAGAGACTTACATCCCTAATTTGTGGGATTGCCATGTCTGCGCTCACCTTGTTTGCTTGTCAAAATAAATTGGGAAATAATATAGAGAAATCGTTACCTCTTTAAGGAAACGTTTTGCGATCACTTGCTGCTAACGGGGAAACGAAACAGCTTGCTGGTTTCGACACTCACAGCCGTTTCCCTGAGCAAGTAAGAACTGGTGTGAACGAGGGAACGATTTTCCCCAACTACAGCTTTGTCCACAGTGAGGTACTTTTATTGTGCCAATTCAAGACATCAAAGATACACACAGACATTCTTTAATTCAGTCTGCTAGGACTGCTGTGAAGTTGTTAATCTTCACTTAACCTATTTGTGAAATGAGCAAAGTGTAAATTCCATCCCATTCAATGCAATTAATATTTATGGAGAACCCATAGGGTGCACAGCACTCCACAAAGCACTGCAAGGTCAGGCGATGAAGCAGACGCAGACTCTGTGCCTCTCCAGGGAACATTTACTCTGGCTTAGAACAATATGAACAAGCAAAATTAGGGTCATGTCAGGAAAGAACACCACTGCTTAAAATCTGGGTGGGCTGACCTCAGGCCATTTACAGGAAACGGGATGTCCTGAGAGACAGAGAGCACTGGCTAGTCCTATGGTAACGGTTACATCCAGGCGAGCGCCCACATCACAGCAAAATTGATGGGAGAATATTCCTGAGTTTCCCACCTGTCTGTCACATGGTAGGAACTCACATAATTCTTACGAACCTTGAAGGTATTCAAAGTGACCTCTGAAAACCCATGCTGTCTGCTTCATCTAGAAATATAACAGCAGTTACCTACTTCTTCTTTGTCCATATAAAATGAGAGAAAGAAAACATCAAATCTGACTTCAACTCTCCCCAGCTCTTCTAAGTCTGTGTCCGGTGTGTGTGCAGCAGTGTCCCCTCATGTCCCGTGTCCGTGTCTGATGTATGTGTGCAGCAGTGTCCCCTCATGTCCCGTGTCCGTGGTGTGTGTGCAGCAGTGTCCCCCGCTCCCGTCCTCTCCCACAGCTCCGTTCTTTCTGCTCCTTGGCCATATACCGACCTGCACCTTTTCTGAATCGTTCATGGCTCAGGGCCGGCTTCATGAGGGCTCTTCTGACAGGCTTGCTTCCTTCCCTGCTAGCAGGGGTCATTTCTCTCCTATGCCACACGGTTCGTACTCTCCTTCCCTGATGAAACCTCCCTGAGTGTGGACTTCATGTTAGCCTTCACTAGGTCTCAGGCATCCTGTTCACTGCCTCGCACACAGCAGCCCTTTAGTTGTTTGCTCTATTATCATTATAATAGCTTCCAAAGACCTGCAGAATCAAAATTGTAGTGGACCTTTGTTTGAACTTGGTCATGAACCCATATAAACTTCATGAAAATTATGACCCCGCTCCTTAGGAAAATTAACACACAGTCACACACACACACACACACACACGCACACGCACAAGCACACCGTCACAGTAATTCCCATGCAGTTACAACATGGCCACACGTGCCCTTCAGCCTATGTAGGTTCTGCCTTTGGGGTAGACCCGCAGTTTCCCTTTGAACTTCTCTAAGGGAAGAGGCCGTGTGCCGTCCTCCAGAACAGACCCCGTTCTGTCTTCCATCAGAAGACAGCTCCTGCCCCATGAACCACGAGAGGAACTGACCCCATCCCACCTGGCAGAACCAGCACGTGGCAACCAGCACACAATAGCTTAGCACTGGGCGTGGAAAAAAGCTTTTGCACTAACTTCTCATATATGTCCTTCTGTCATGTCATCAATCACCCAGACCAAGTGACCCAGCAGAGTGCAGAAGAGATAACAGCCTAAATATGAGCATGCATTGGATTTCTCCAGATAGGTGGCATTTTTTTTCAGCTTCCATCGTTTTCCCATTTTACCTCATTTTTTAAAAATCAATAAGTTTATTGTAGAGACCCAGAAAATTCTAGCCCACGCCGCTCAAACACAGGAGCTGCGTGGTGTCGTCCCTAGACATGGCATCAGGAAGCATGGAGGATTCTGTGAGGGTGCGCTGTCTGGTCTACCCCAGCCATGTTGGGGCTGCAATGGCATGAGGGGATGTTCTGTTAATTATTCCACAAAGTGTAAGTGCTGAGGTAGACACCTTAATCCAGAAAGTGAACTGAACATGTCTGCTTTCCTCGCAGCCAGGCTATCCGCTGCCATGTGGACAGGGTGCTCAGGGGACGGCACGCTCCCTCACGTGTGGGTGGCGTCTGTGTCCACCTCCAGCGTGGGTGTGGGAATTGGGACTGCAATCGTCCAGAGGTTTCAGGCTTCTCTTTTACTAACAGCTGCGGGCTGAGGCCGTCAGAGGCAGGCTCTGCACCTTCATTCTCCAGTAACAGGGGCATTCCTGGCTTCCTCTGCGTGAGACCTCAACCCTCATTTCCTGACATGGAAATGCACTAGGAAAATACTGTTCTCTTCTGTAGTAGTCTTCCGCTGGAGCAAGGAGCGAGGAGCCCTTGCTACTGACTAATGATTTCATGGTGACAAGACATTCGGCAGAATCACGACGGGCTCATGTCTCTGTGGATGACCTGCCTTGATGGGCTAGGTGCCCTCTTCCAGGCAATAATCTTAGACAAGTGCATTTATTTTAAGCCTCAGGAGTGTTATGCAAATTCCAATGGTGAGGTCATCACAATGAAGCAATTATCAGTGATAGAACCAGCAATCTGGGTTAGGATTGTTCTTACTAAAACTGTTCCTTCCCGCCAGTATGCAAATACATTTATGGAGATGCTTTCCTCTTGATTTTAAAAATGATGCCATTAATTTTGATTTAATTTGAAAAATGATGAAATTGTAGAAGAACGACAAAATAAAAATCACTCATTATTGGACCACAGGAAGATAGCTGTGACATTTTGCTGTCAAAATCTTTCATACTCATTCTTTGGTAACATGGATAGATTATTTTAGAAAAATGAATTTGTGCAATTTTTATAAATCTAATATCATGAACATAGGAAATCATCATGTTAAGTCTTTTCCAATAATTTTACACTTCCTGGTTATTTTCTCACTGTTAAGGAATTTCAATTATCCCTCAGGTCTCATGGTTGTGAGCAACACTGCACATAATAAATGGTTTCTCATCCTTAAGTTTATAAAATTATCTACCTCATAGTCCTGATTCACAGACCCGTCTTTTGCTGCTTTCCCCCCCGTACAGAAAGACAGAGAAATTTGGTTACAGTGGATTAAACAAAGGTTATATTTATTAACCCTTATTTAATCATCACAGCCAAGCAAACAACTTTAATCAGAAGAGTAGAGCTGAAGCTCAATATTTAAACTGTGCATAAAAATATGGCATTTAATCTAATCGACTTGGCCAGCAATGAGCATGCCACATTTAATGTTTGCTCTTCAAACCTGGAATTCATTCCTTCTGTCACTCTAATTCTTGAACCCAATTTGGAAATAGTTTGCATTATGTGCTATCTCACAGCTTTTCGTGTTTGCTAACCAAATAGAATGTGTTTAAAGACTTTGTCTTCCTGAATGTGACATTGTTAAAAATCAAAGGCGTTTAACAGTTACAGCTGGAACACGGGATGCGTTTCTTAAATGTAAATGTACTCACACACACACACACACACACACACACACACACACACACGGAAATAGTCCTGATTCTCTCTCTTCTCTGTCTACTACTTTGAGCTTTTCATAATAGAGGTTAAAAAAAAAATACATATATGTGTGTGTATAGGTACATGATATAAAAATATGTAAATATTGTATATACATAATCTCAGCAAGGCTAAATGCTGCATCTAGTTGATCATATTAATAAGGACTTATTTTCTCATCTACGTTATCCAGTCCAAAGCAAATATTTCCAGGAAGAGGAAGTGAGTGTGTGAACACATGCAAAAGGAATAAAGATGAAAATAACACAGCCCCCGGCAATTTACTGGGAATTTACACAGAAAAAAGACACAAATTTACTGGCAATTTATACAGAAAAAAGACACAGTGTGGCCCTCTTTTCAGTTTTCCAGTCACATTATTAGTATTTTTTGAGGAAATCCCATAAAACAATACTCAGTGAGGACTTTGTCCCCCAAGCTAAGGACACATCTGAGCAGGTTTGTGATGGGACTGGGGGGGCCCTGCCGCTGTGAACAGGAGGACGCCGGGGAGCAGTGGCTTCCTGATTGCTTCCTGCAAGCAGAAGCAGAGTTTTCTAGTGTACCCCCCTCCAACAGAGTTAACGTTGGCTCATGGGATGATCCACTCTGTTCGTTTTTAAATATATGTTTGTTTTGCTGCAGTCATTGAACAAGCAAGCAATGAGCTCCTGAGTTGAACTGGGTGCTGTTCTAGGCTCCAGAAATGAGAGCAGTTAGCAAAACACAAACCTGAAAAATCCCTGCCCTCCTGGGTCTGTAACTCTAGTGGAAAAGACCCAAAAATAAAACTCCAAACGTGCACGCCATGGTCGGTACTATGAGGAAGACACGGCAAGGAAGAAGTCACGCCGTGCTGGGCTGTGTGGCGATTTCAAGTCGGTGGGCCGGGCAAAGCATCGCTGTGACAACTGACAGTTGGGCAAAGACCTGGAGGAGGAGGGGCAGCAGGCCAGAGGGTATCAGGGCGGTATTCCTGGTGAGGCCGGGGTGCCACAGCCCCTTCGCTGAACACTGCTGCTCTTCAAGCGCCCTTGAACACGGCTCAGTTTCAAAGGTAGTTGTCATTGGCAGCTAAGTTGAGAAACATGGATCTTAAGAAAAGGAGAGAAGGTAGAGTGCCTGGGTACAGAGTTTGGGAGATGGGTGGCTTAGGGCGAGGGGCCTTTTGAAAAATTCTCTTATTCCTTTAGCCAGCTGAGCAAAATGGGGAGCCGTAAGGGCGGGAGGCGGGCTTGCAGAGGTTATAAGGAGAAGACATGAGAAAATCTTTGACGATAATGAAAGTGTGAAGAGACTACAAAAATGTTTGTTTGCGAGGTTTGTTATGAATCTAGGGTTGGGCGGTTCACAGTGTGTGTGTGTGTGTGTGTGTGTGTGTTTCTCATACTACATTTCGCCGTCCTCTGCAGAGTTAGATGGAACAGGCGGTGCTGTTACTCCAGCCCCCTTGCCCTCCTCTGGGAGGGTGTGGCATGGGCTGCCCATTTGTCAGCCCATACTAGAACCCTACCTAGTCTCCCTCCAAGCAGCGGCAGAATTGAACTCAAACGGTGACATCTTTCACAAGGACATCTGCCCTTTATCCTAATCCTTCTAGGCTCTTTCTAATTATTTGGTACAACCTTCCTTCTCTCTGGCTACTTCAAGTTACAGATGAAGAGAGGGACACAAAGAGAAATTAGCTGGCTTCCCGACGCTCACAGAGCGCTGTTCCAGCTCTCAGGAAACCATCTGTAACAGCACAGTTTCCCACACTGGACGGAGCTTGATGCCCGCCTGGCAGGGCCACCTCACTGGCCTTGTCAGCTGTGAGGGAGGGCTGTGGCAAGTGTAATGACTGCACAGTAAATTCTATACAAACCCTTGGAAGCTGTGTCTTCCTGCAAATTACATGGCAAGTAATGACATTCACAAGGAACAAATAATTCAACTCTTCGTTACCATGTCAAATGCAATTTTAAGATCCGATGAGGCAAATCTTGTTTAGGAGACGAAAACAGAAGATATAAACCAGATAATTGCTAAGTGATTAAACAGGAAGTGCCATGCGTGTATGATTAATGCGAAACGCGCCCATCGGCCCAGAGCAGGGCGGGTGGTCGAATGAGCTGTAATCTCACGTGGTGTGCACGTGCCTGCTGACCCCAGACCCCAGCTCCCACAGGAGAGCAGAAGTCACTCGACGGGTGGGCCCTAGTCACGGCGGGCCCCTGTGGTGGATCGTTGTGTCTAAGTGTGTCTCTTCTGGTAAATTCTCCATTCTCACTGTTTCACTTTCTGCTCTTTGTTTCCACTATTCTCTGTTCCTGCCGTCCTTTCTCATTTGCTTCTTTTGGGGGCTTTCCCTCTTGGAGCACCTACCTTGTCATGTATTTGAAAAAGGGACAGGTTTCCCACTACCATCCTGTCGTGAATTCTCGAAATCTGTCCGTAAATCATCTTCTCTTACATGTTTCTTATGTCAGCAGATCGGCCGTGGCCTCCTGCTTGCGAGGTGACCACTGGGCCCAAGCATGCCTTTGCAGCTTGGATGCTGTCATCACCCACAAGTCTCAGGTTCTCCGCCACCTGCTGCCACTCCCTGCCCTGCAAACTTCTCTGGTCTGCGGTAGAAACGGGCACAATGCAAGCGTGCATCTTTCCTCTCAACTCTGGCCTCTCAGTCCCCAGTATTGTGCACACCCAGCACTTCTCCAGAGACTGGTCACACCGAGTCCTCATATGAGGGAGCAGATGCTAAACACAAAGAAATAAACAGCAGGTAGACATAATGGGAATTGGATCCCCCAAGGAGGGAGCAAGATTAATTAACCTTCCAGAGAGATCAATATTGGATAACTTTTTCCAACACACAGAAGCCTCAGGACACGACTGTCAACTGGACATAAAATATGGGCCCTGTTTCTGGAAATGGTGCTAAAGGGCTTATAGGATACAGAAGACAGCACATGTGCACATGATATGTCATCTATGGAAAGGTGACATGAGCGGAGAGTTACTTATGGGCTGGGGATGATGGATTCTTGAGAAAGGCAACCAGGGAGAGCCAGGCTGGGAAGACAGGTGTGATGGTGTGAACTAGTGTCTATCTGAGGACCTGCTGAGCACTGGGCCTTTGCAGTCCTTTTACATATGCCATTGCATTCTACTCTTAACAGTGATCCTTCAGAGAAGATAAACATGTGCTCCCTGAGGCTTGGCCATGTGGGGTAACTGGCCCAAATGTGGAAACAGTCCATGTGCTGGTTAATTTTTGTCAACCTAACTGGATCCTAGGGACCCACATCTTTGGTCAAACATTATTCTGGGTATGTCTGGGAGGGTATTTCTGGATGAGTAAAAATCAGTGAAGTGTAAAGCAGATTGCACTCCCTAGATGGGTGGGCCTTGTCTAATCAGTTGAAGGCCCGAATAGAACAAAAAGCTGACATTCCCCCAAGTAAGAGAAAAATTTCCTGCCTGACAGCATTTGAACTGAAACATCAGCTTTTTTCCTGCCTTCAGACTCGAACTGACATTGGCTCTTCTTAGATCTCAAGCCTGCTGGCTTTCTGACTGAAAAGAAACCATTAGCTCTCCTGGGTCTCCAGCTTGCCAACTCACCTGAATATCTCAGGACTTGACAGCCTCCATATTCACATGAAACAATTCCTTATAATAAACACCTCCTTCTCTCTCTCTCCCTCTCTCTCTCTCTTTCTCTGTCTCTATCTCTATCTCTATCTCTCTCTCTCCTACACTGGATCAATATGTCATATTTCCTATTGGTTCTGTTTCTCTGGAACCCTGACTACTACTATATATATGTACAATTTTTATCAAGTCCCTTAGACTTGCTTTGCCTCAATACAAAACATGGCTTATATGACATTATTACAATATTATGATATTACAGCATTATCTCAGTGTGAGATTATATCATGTTGCTATAATACTGCATTACGTGCTGTTGCAGCATCATCTAGCATGAAATGTGGATTATGTTACAATATTATTATATTATGATATGGCACAGCATCTAGTACGAAATGTGAATTATACCACATTATTATAATACTATATTACATGATATTGCAGCATAGTCTAGTATGAAATGTGGATTATATTACAATATTATTATATCATGATATTGCAGCATAGTCTAGTATGGAACATGGATTATATTGCATTACTTGTCTCAAACTGGACATAGAGGGCAGAGTGCCACATGTGCCCAGACCTGGGTTCTCAGAATACAATCTGACCTCAGTTTCTCCGTTGTCAGTTCCCTCTCCCAGTGCAGGAGTCCAGCCCCGTGTTTGGACAGGGTGAGGTCCAGGTACACACAGGCTGATACCAGTACTTTTCACCACAGTCTTTTCTGGACAGTGTTTTAGCTCTCCCCACTGTAGGACACTGAGTTCTGCCACTGTGGAGCAGACGGATGAGTGATGGGCTGCAGCAGCTGACGTGGGAGGGAGATAGGGCCTGAGAGCCGCTAAGTGGTCTGGGAGCCACCCAGGCGTGGCCTCGGGCTGGGCAGAGCCGTCCCTGATGGGTCATTAGCAGCACCCTGACTCTTTCCTGGACGATAATATTGACTTCCCATTAGATAAACATGAATCTTCTAAACAAGGGGTGAACACACGGGAGCCGGCTTCTCCGGCATCATTCAGGTAACAGGCAATAGGACACAGTCCATAGATTTAACTTCCACTGTAATTACCTCTCTGGGTGAAGTGAGCTCGAGCTACAGAGGAAGCCGCCACTGCACACACACAGCAGAGAGGAGGGTAGACGAGGTCACTCCCTTTGCAGGACCAATTTCTGTTTTGAACAAAACCCATTATTAACAAATCAGATCCATTAGAGGAGTCTCTTTAAGCCTTTTCTTTATTGAAAAAAAATCAAGATGGGAGAGAGATGGTCCATCGTGAGAAAATTAAAGTGATTCCAGTAAAGAGCTGAACCCGTGTTGAATCAGGGTTACGGTCACCAGTGAAAGCGGCGAAGGTGTCACCCTGCGCCTCGGTGGACCTCACTGTGGGAGACACAAGCAACCACGTGCAGTCAAGGATCACACCAGTCTTCCCTGCTGACATCTAAGCATTTCAACCAAGTCACCTTTATAGCTCATTTGCTAAAATAAATCAGAGGTAACTAACAATAGTTGATCTAATGTTTCCCATGTGTGTGTCTAAGCCAAACAAATCAATAACAAGAGTAAGGTTAGTGTTTTAGGATAATTCATTTTAGAGACGCATTTCCTTCAAAAAGCGAGGCTTTGTGGGTATTTAAAATTGATGGAAACTTGATTTACATACAATTTATCAGGGTCTCCAAGTGTGAAATAAACTTTTCTTATAATAAGTGATATCAAAAGTGACAATGGATTCCAAAAGCGGTAATAGTAAGAAAGTCCTCAAGGGAGCCAATGTCCTCAAGGGAGTTTTAGCCAAAAGTTAAGACAATTCCTGAAGACAAACTTTCTAATTAAGTCACTAACTAATAATCAAACCTAGCCATCTTGTGCTTCCATCTAAAATCGTATGGATTAAGGAGGAAAATGCCCATTCAAAAGCCCACGCTAACACATGACTTGCTTCAAAATCTCCCTGCATGATATTTGCCACACGACGTTCCAATCCACTGCGTGTGGCTCAGGGCAGAGGTGTTGGGCAGCTGAGGTGTCAGAGCACAGAGCTGACAAAGTTAGGGAGCATTCCAGAAGGAAGGATAGACAGAGGCATGAGGCCTGGAAGAACCAGGTAAGACGGACGCCACGCCCTGGTGGACAACTAAACTTCACACGCTGGGGTGACCCAGGGGCCCAGCAAAGGCATGGAGTGAGGATTCCAGCTATGTGCCCATGTGTGTGAATTTTACCTAGCCCCGATATAAATATATAAAACTGGTAATAAAGGCAATAAGCCATCAGGGGTGGAGAGTGGGGTAGCAGAGATAAAGGAAGAATGGCGAAATGTCAGTAATTGTCAAAGCAGCATGCTAAGTATGCAGGAAACCAATATATGATTCTGTTCATTTATGTGTAATTTTTCCATAATGGAAAGATTTTGAACTGTTATTAATATTGTATAACTCCGTGGTTTGAGTGGGGTCCAGAGGGCACGACCAGGAGGGACCTGTAGGCCCCAAACCACCAGCCCACTGCCAACCCACATGGAATATGAGTCCCCAGACCCTGTCACTCTGCTCCTACAGACTGTTTCCTCTCCATCTGCCCGCCATGCCATCACACAGGGTCATCTCTAACGACCTTAAAACCATAAGGCGTTACTTCTTGGAACCTTGTTTTCACGGCTGTCTGTGGGAGCCACTGCTAACCAGCATCATGGCAAACTAAAGAGCTGTGGTATTTAAGTCACCAAATTATGGAAAGTCATTGAAACTGATGGTTTAGTGCCCCACGGGATCACTGACCCCAACACAGAGACACTGGGATGTATTTCCTGCCAAAGGGGACCAAATTCCTCTTCCCCCATCCACGTCATCCCCACGTGGCTGTGGGGAAGCTCCCAGTGGCACCGAGGGAGCACGGATGTGGTGTCCACGGGCACAGCCTGGGGCTGGCTCTGGGGTTCGCCTGGGGTTCTCTCCTCTCTATTTCTTCCCTATCCTCTCCTAGATTGAGAGTTTCAGAAGAGTTCATGAAAAGCGTTGATAGAAGAGGTAATTCTCACTTAGGAAGTATTTGTGGTTTTTAAGATTTGGCATCAACAGCGAGTATCTGAGGAAGCGAGCCCTACTTGACCAGTATTTCTCAAAGTAAAGGTACTTACAAATATTATCTCAAGACATGTCTTTGCTCTCTTAAACTTATGGTGGCTAAAATATCCTGAGAAACAGAGAAAAGCAAGAGTGAGCGATGATAATTACACAGCTTCCTGCTTTCCAGATGCTTAGAACCAGTGGGAACTCCAGTTCTGCAGGAGCTGTTTGCAGGGGCCCAGGCAGTGGACAGGATGCTAGGGTACCCCGCGCACACACCTGCTCTGTGACCAGACATTTTGGTCCCCAAAACAAGTATTTATGCATCCCTTATTTGTATAATAATGTGCAAATGCTGCTGCAATCCTTGGAGGAGTAGGAGAGAGGTGTGTAGAGAGGTAGGAGGAAGGGTGCATACAGGGTAGAGAGGGAGGAGGGTGCCTGGGACACATCCCTGGCCCCCAGGGACCTTACAAGACAGACCTAGAGATAAATCAGCAAGTGAAAGTACATGGAAGACAAAAGATTTAAATAACTGCACGAGACAGTAACAGAACTGACGTTTGATACATGGCCCCATAATGACAATTTAGTTTTGCAGATTAAACTTTCTGTATGAATAGAGACATATCTCCTGGGATATCAGAGAAGGTTGAATAGGGGAAATGTGGTTTAAACTATTTCATAAAGTGGGGGTGGTCATTTCAGTGGGTGGGATGATGACAGCACATTCACACAGATCAGAAATTGCCTGGTGTGACACAGCAGAGAATGACTCAGTTTGATGGAGTTATGGGTCTCACCACCTTTAGTGAGCCGTGAGTAGGAACTATTGCGACCATTATTAATATTTTAGAACAATGGCAGTAAAGAAAGGAGTATGCCCCATTTATTTGGTTTTCATGGCTTACTTTTTACCACATAAGACATGTGATAGCTGAATATTTTTTTCCTAACTATCTTCTAAGCAATCTTAACGTTACAAAGGTATCAGAATTGCCAAAACGCGTAGGGCCATGCTCCAATGTGCCCTGACAACAGCAATGACATGGAAGGAAGAACCGAGAAAGGTCATGATTGTCACTTGCAATCTATTTCAACGTCTAATTTCCTGTAATAAGCTATTATGGACCTGTCATCCATGAACTTATTTTTTGGAGTATATTTTATGGCTAGTTTTCATCAAACTAGCATATTTATGTTGGTAAAAATCAAATAATATTAAAAGATATGTGATAAAGATTGACAACGTAACCCATATCTAGAGTTCCTTTTGTGGGCGTACAAAAACGTAAACAACACGCTTGTTTAGGCGGGGACGTGCCACAATTTCTGGTCAATGAACTGACATGCTGCCTCTAGCCTGAGGTGGCCAAAAGCCACCACACGACTCTCCAGGACTTCCCTCCCCATCAAGTGGCACACCTTGGAAGTGCCAATATTCAGGTGGTGAGACCATGAGCCTATTGGGTCTCCAAGTCACCACTTTAAAGGGAACTTCCCCAGAGAAGTGCCCACCTGTAGAGAGATTTGGGTGAGAAATAAACTGAAATGTGCTGGATCTCTGAGATTTCAGGATTTACCTGTTAATCCTACGTGACTGCCTACTACAAGGCATGTCTCTACAAACAGCTGCCCTCTTCCCCAGACCACCCATTGCTACAGATGATACCACAGAGGAAGACTATTTTTACCTCAATTTATCCTTGTATTTGTCTTATTCATTTTAAGATACTTAAATTACTATCATCTCTTGATTTATCCACTTTAATCATTATTGATGAACTTCCTCTAATGGCATAGAAAATGTAGATCTTCTATATCTGCAGTCTCCTTTTTCCTACAGTTATATGACAACTTTTGCTTAAATCAGTAGTCAGTGTTTACATGTATTTAATTGTGTCAAATGTTGATTGTTGCAGCACAAGATAATGTTCTGTGATCACAATTGAGTTTGTATAACATTTGTTTTCCCTGAAGTTTGCTTTCTATTTTCATTTGCTTAGTCTTTCCGTGTACTTGTGCTTAGTTTTTTCCCATCAAATTAGTGCCTGCTTCTCCATAGTTTCCCAAATACTCAGGTAGATCAGATAATCAACCAATTCTACGTAGTTGTCGTCATCTCAGCTGGAACTCGCCAGTCCCAGGCCTGCCCTCTGCTCCCTTCCTGGGGTGGCCCATGCCGCTCTGCTGTGGGGACAGCCACTGTTTCCAAGGTTTTCTTGGACTAATAACTATTATTTCTGAAACAAAATACTGTGGTACCTCCTAAGAAAATTGAAGGGAAAGACAGTGCATGAGTCTTGAGACATGAAAATTCTTTATCCATTTCCCATGCCTGAGTGAGAGCTATGTGGATGTAGAATTCGTTATAAGTCAGTCATTTATACCATCCAAATTAATTGTGACGTCTCCAACCCCATGCTGATATTTACTTCTGCGTGTGACTTCTTCTCCGACGCTACAACTTCCCTGGGAACTTTGAGGATACTCAGCTCATCGCTGGAGTTCTACGACTTTATACTTACGCTGGGTTTCTATCTTTCAATGGGCTGAGCACCTAAGGGGCCCTTGGGTTCTTGATGCTCAATCTTATATTAAACTTTCATACTTTTCTTTTGATCCCTTTCCTTGCTTCACTTTTCCTGGAATTACTGTTAGTTAGATCTTGGACCTCTGCATTGCCCCTGTAATTTTCATAAATTTTCTTTTTTTGCCTATTTTATATACTGTGTGAGAGATAGCTTCATCTTTATGTTCCAACTTTCACATTGCTTTCCTTTTGTTTTCTTCATTACGTTTTAAATTTCTAGGATCTGTCCATATGTTTCCAAAATGCTTCTTATATTCTGATTGTTCTTTTATTTAATACCTCTTGTTCATCTCATTCTTTCTAAGCATAAAAATTATGGCGTTCTCTTCCCCCTTTATTATCTCTGTTTCCTGTGGGTTTCTTTCTCTGTTTAATTTGGTGCTTCTTTTTCATGTTTGGAAACTCTCGTTTCAGGTCTGGTTATCTTTGGCTGTCTACTTGCTGGGGAGGGTGAAGCCCCACACGTTGGTTGGAAGTTCTGTGTGTGGGGCCTTCACAGTTTGTGGACAAGTGTGAGCGGCTTTGGGGGTTCCACAAACGATAACACCTGGCGTTCCCCGTGGCGCTGCCCGGTTTCTCTAGACTTTAGTCCAGAAAGTGATGTATGCACCTTTCTGCTTGAGGACAATTGATTGGCTGCTGGGGTTGGGAAGGGAGCTGGAGGTCCACTACCCATCACACACACGTTTGTTAACCTTCCCTGCCACCCCCCACCCCGACTCTCTCCCTTGACTCGGGAGAGCACCTCTCCAGCCTCCTGGACGACGCGGGGGTTCTGCTGGTGAGGTGCCTCCGTTTTCTCCAACATCCTATGTTGCAGACGTGTGGGTTTGGCTTTTTCTGGTTTGTGGATACAGGTCTTTTGCCCATCAGCGTAGCTCAGCTCTCTCAGTGCTCACCCCACTCCTGCATTCTGTTTGTCCTTGTACATTTGAGCTTTCTTACTGTTTACTATCCCTTTAGTGGGTGTCCCAGGAAACAGGCAGAAAATGTGACCCATGTGGAAATAATGCATTCCAAAAGGTTGTTACTCACTTTGTAAAATAGTACTACTGTGTTGTTTAGCCTTAAATCCATATCTTTCACACTTAATGATAATGTGATTCTAAGATTAGCAACCCTAGAATTAGTGAGCTAGGCTTATCAATTCAGACTGCATTATTGTTTCTTTTCCTAGAAATATAGCAAGAAACAAGAAAGGGTCTTAAATATCACCCAATCTAACCTATCTATTTTATAAGAGAAAAATGGAGACTCCGTGAAGTTAAATGTCAACTTTAATCAAACAGCTGTTTATTGGCAGACTGCAGACTTGAACTCTTCCATATAATCCAGTGTGCCATCCCTTATATCTTTAATTATTGTAAGCTTCAATCATATTTCTTCCAAGACTTCATTAAAAAAAAAAAAAAACTAAGCCTATTACCCAAGTAGCGATGATTAGAATAACGGAGATATTTTTCAGTTTTCAAATAAAAGTGACAGTGGTATCATAAGACTTGATCCAACCTATTTATTTTATCTGAAAGACCAGTATTTCAAACTAAGGTTATTAGTTCCATAAAACACCTTCACTCCCTTAAAGTCATGAGGAGTATAACGACAAGATAAAACATGTAGTCTCCCTCTATAGCTCTTACCAAATTGGTGATTAAACATTGATTTTAACATTTAAAGAATTCCCAGGTGACCACTAACAGACCTTCATGCAAGCATCTTCACATTTGTGTTTGTTTTCTTCCCCAACCAGCATTCTGACAGCATCAGTACACAGTGGAGAAAAAAATTCTGAGACATAAGAGAAAGTCCATTTTCACAACACTAATAGCAGGAAAATGGTCAAACTAGTTTGGGAAGTCATTACAGACTTAGGGGAAGCTGTTTTGAGATGCAGGACTGGCTGTTATGCAAAGATGTGAAATTAGTCTAAAAGTGTGTTTGTGGATGGCTGGTAGGGCCTTGCCCACGCAGTGCTGTGACCCCCAGGCCACGTCAGCAGCAATCCCCACAGAGACCTGGCTCCTTGACATGACTTGGAAGCACCCATCTGGTCTGCGCACCAACATGCAAGCTGCAGTCTATCTCCTGTGGTCTTTCATAGTTCACCTTCCCCTTAAATCTTGTTGCCCCCACAGATTCAACCACCAACCCTCTTTTTCACATCCGACCTGAGTTTTCTCCTTTTCTCCCACTGTTACATGAACTGCAGACACTACAGTATATATCTTCAGTGTCCCTTATGGGTAACTAGCATTTTTGAGCACTTGCTATTGCCAGACCTTACGCTAAATCCTTTGTGTACATCAGCCCTTTCATAGGTCACTTTTCCTGGACATGAGGTACTATTATTATACCTGCCATGAAGAAGAGGAACTGAGGCTTAAAGTAGTTAACTTGGGAAGGTCACACAGTTGATTAGAGGTGGAGCCAAACACCAAAGCCACCCCTTATATGTCTGCCTCCCTGTCTGGTGGATCAGCAGCACGTGTCCTGCACTTCCGTTCTGCTAGGGACTGCCCACCATCCCTCAGACCTGGGTCTTCACCTCCCAGCCTGCACGTGCCAGGAGCTCTGCTAACTCCGCCCTCTCCTCCCATGACATGTACCTGTGCCTACGGTGAGAGACACTTAGATGTTAGGACTCAGAAGCTTCCATGGCTAGTGGAAGACGGGCGAGAGAAGAAGAATGCAGATGTTTGGGTAGAATGCTACATTCATGACTGAGGAGCAGGATCATGCTTCCAGAAACATTTTTAGGTTGATCCACTCTTAAAGATTCAAGTGGATTAAAATACAGAGGAAGAATCTGAGGCCACATCTCCTCGGACATAAATTGAGAGGGTTAAGATATTTTTGCAGAAAAAGACCATTTATTAATTGCGAACATATACTCTGAGTATAGTCTTAACTTTGAGAAAGAAAAAAGACTGTCAGAAAAGAAAACCAAAAGGAGGAATGGAGACAAAAGCCTTTCTTGTCCTTCAGTCATCTAACGATAGAGACTGTGTCATAAAAGAAGGTCACCTTTCCCCATGGAAAAAAGGAAGCAGCCATATTATGCCTTATCTTTTCTTAGTGTACCAGTAAGAACAGACCGCAGGTAGGAAAACCCAATTACCAAAAGTTGTTAGACGGCCGCTTGCACCTGTCTGTTAAGAGTTGAAGGGGATTTATTAGTCAAAGTGGTGAGCCGAAGTTAACTGTCAAAAATGACCAATTTTCAGGCCCCAGTTTAGTTCACTCTCTGTTTCTACATATCAAATATATGTGAAATGGAATGTTACCAGAAGCGTTCAGCCTCTCACTACTTGTCATAGAAATCACATAGGTGTGCGTTTGTAGTGAAAGAGGAAATATTGGATACGTGGATAAGCAGGCGCACACAGAACGAGACATTTTCAGCACACGCTGGGCCTCTACCATTCCGTAGTCCCCCTTAGCCAAGGTTCTGCCACGTGGTTTCAGTGACCCACAGTCAACGGCCCTTGGAAATTAATAAGTGGAAAATTTTAGAAATAGACAATTCATAAGTTTTTTTTGCACACTGTTCTGAGTATCGTGATGAAATCTTTCGCCGTCCTGCTCCTTCCCTTCTTCTGGGGACATGACTCATCCTTTTGTCCAGAGTCTCCCCGCTGTGATGCTCCCCACCCACTCGTCACTTAGTAGGCATCTTAGTGATCAGACCGACTATCACGGTATCACAGGCTTGTGTTCAAGTCACCCTGATTTCCCTCAGTAATGACACCTTCACATTACTTTTATTACAGTATATTGTTATCATTGTTCTATTTTATTACTAGTTATTGTTGTTAATCTCTTACTGTACCTAATTTATAAATTAAACTTTATCATAGGTACATATGTCCAGGAAAAACAGTATATACAGAGCTCTGTATTATCTGCAGTTGAAGCATCCACTGGGGGTCTGGAACGTATCCCCCATGGATAAGGGGAGACGACTGTAAAGAGAGTTTTAGCGATGTGCATGTGTCGGGAGCACGAGAAGCCTGCTGGGAAAGGTCCGATGTGGGGCTGAGAAGCCAGGGCTCCACCTGGACACAGCACGTGGCCCAGCGCAGCCATTCATCCTTCTGGGCTGCCGTGCAGCTGAGTCACAAGGAAGAGAGTGATGATAATTAGCCATTACTGAGCGCCTGCTGTCTGTCACAAAACATTTATCTGCTTCACAAAAGAAACAATAAAAAGAAGAACACTAAAAATTAACCTAAAATGTTTGCTGATAGAGGGAGGGAGAAAAGAGGTAGAAACAGGAAGGGAAAGTACATTTGTCTGTATGCTTCTCATTTTATTTTATGTAGGGAAACATGTAAAAATGTTATGTATTTTTAAAAATCAAATTAAATCAAATAGGGGGAAATGTATCCTAAAAAATCAAACACAAATTGAAACCAATTAATATATTTCAAGCTGTGGTCTTCATCTCAAACAGAATTGCTTCAACAGACTTTAAAATGCAGTATTTTATTGCACAGCTCTAGTGTGAAAAAAGCAGGAAAAAAACACAAAGAAATCACAAAGTGTGTCCAGTGCTCTGGTTAGTTGTCGTGCGGGGCGTCCGGTGGGGTCTCTGCTCCCGCTCCCCACATAAGAACGCAGGATATGGTGAGGCCAAACAGGAACACCCACGGAGCCATAGGTAAGGGAGTCACACCACTATACTCTCACTGGCAGCTGGGTTGGAGACACAGGAAGCAGGAGCCACACTGTTCTCAACTCTCACTGCTCCACTTGCAGGCTCAGCCACCATCTTCTTGCTAGCCCCCATTTTCTGCTAGCCTAGCCACGGCAGTTATATTAGTGGCCAAAGGCTCACTGGTTACAGCTGACGGCCAACTAGCCACAGCTGATGGCCATTTGATCACAGTCGATGGCCATTTACTACCTGAGCCAGCACCTTTCTATGTGAGGCCGAGAGCCTGGAAACTGCTTTTTGGGGCTCTGTCCCCACATTAGTAAAACCAATAGTAATGTTATTCTGAGACCAGTTTGAATGCTATTTGAAACTACTAGGAGAAACAAATGAGCTGTTATGTTCATGCCATTAGAATGAAGACTTTCATCTTAAGAGAAAGTTACAACATGACGGCAAAGAAATGAGGAAAGCCTTCTCATCTTCAGCTTCAGTTGGCGGTGTCTGTAGTAGCTCATGACCTGTCACCAGTTAGAAAGGGGACAGGCTGCCAGCCACGCAGGAATCACCCTGCTCAGAATGAGGAAGGGCTCAATCTTGGTGTGCGGTTGTTGTAGGAAGAAAATCAGAAACGGAAATGTACGAACTGCATGTCTAAAACGTTTTGTTTGCCAACATCCAGGATACTGACAACACCAAGTGCTGGGGGATATGGAGCAGCAGGAACCTATGTCACTGGTGGGGGACACACAGCTGGTACAGCCACTTGGGAGACGGTTTGGTGGCTTCCTACAAAATCAAACGTCCTCTTACCATACAACCCAGCAATTTCACTCCTTGGTATTGACCCAAGGAGCTGAAAACATGTCCACATGAAAGCCAGCACACAGATGTTATAGCAGCTCTATTCATAATCACCAAAACCTGGGGGCAACCAGGCTGCCCTTCAGCAGGTGATGGATAAATAAATTGTGTCTATCCAGACAGGGTGATATCACTCAGCGTTAGATAGAAATGAGCCATCAAGTCATGAAAAGACAGGAGGAACCTTAAATGCATATGACTGACTGACAGAAGCCAATCTGAAAAGGCTGCGTGCTGTGTGATTCCAGCTCGATGACTTTCTGGAAAAGGAAAAACTATGGGAACACTAAAAAGATCAGTGGTTGCCAGGAGTAGAGGGGAGATGAATAGACAGAGCACAGAGGATGTTTAGGGCTGTGGGACTGCTCTGAGTGACACTAGAATGGTGGGTACGTGTCATTATACACTTGTCCACACCCACAGAATGGACACCACCAAGAGTGACCCTAGTGTCAGCTGTGGACTCTGGGTGATGGTGATGTGTCAGTGTAGGTTCATCACTTGTAGCAAATGTACCATCTGATGGGAACATTCACAGAGGGGGAGGATGTGTGTGCACACAGGGGGCATGTGGGAAATCTCTGTACCTTACCCTCAATTTTTCTGTGAACCTAAAACTGCTCTGAAAATGAGTGTCATAAGGGAAAGTTTGTGTTTCCAGCACAGGAACCCCAGTAAGCAGGACGAGCTCCGAGTCCTCAGAAGGACTGGGGAGAGAGCCACCCAGGGGGCAGCTGGCTGAGCTCAGGAGAGTCCTGTCTGCTAAGTGCGTGGCGTGGCCCCATGTGACAAGTTCTGTGGCAGGCCCTGCAGTGGTCCTGACTGCTCCCTGCAATGGGAAAGGAGTGGCCATGACCAGCGTCCCTGTGAAAGCCCACGGTGCGGACAGATGGTGAATTTTCCCACCAAGCCCCTAGTACTCACACGATAAAATCAGACCGATTTGCTACCTGGGAAAGAACTCTTTCACATTAGAATATAATGAAACTCTAGTCTTTCCATCAAGAGAGCCTTCCGTTTACCACATACAATGCAGAAGGAGAACATTTTTAATTTGAAAATCTTAAACCTGCTCTTTTCACTTTCACAGATAAAAATCCATTATTTCCCGATAATATATTGGCTGGAGTGAAGTGAAAGAAGACGTGATTGGAACTGAAAGCCATCCAGTTTTATTTGTCCCCGCTTCTCTGATTTAAAGTGAAGCCCAGCGGTGTCCACACAACTACCCGGAGCAAAGCTGGGCATCGACTGGGTCTCGAGGAAGAGCGATCTCTGTGTGGGGCTGACATCAGCATTTTAGGGGATGTGAGCGCACCTACAAAACAGCCCAGAGCGCACAGACCACTGCCACAGAAACAGTCATCACAGGCCCATGCGTGAGCGGGCACCTCCACAGAGGGGCGCTTCATCATTTGAACACTTTGTAGTCTGAATGATGGCTGGGCTGCATTTGCAGCCTAATTTATGTTTTTACTGTATGTGACATTTGAAAGCTTGAAGTAATTTTCAGTACCTTATTAGGTGTTTGAAATTCAGTTTGTCGCATTTGCTTCGAACAGTAGCCTTTTCATTTAGCACCAATTTAGATAAGTGGGCATGGGAGCAACAGAGTCTACAGAAAAGTAAGCGTGCATCAACTTCCACTAAAAGAGTAACATGCACACAGTCCTAAATGGTCAGTACGTCACGTCACCTCGATAGTCATCGCAGGGAGAACCAAATCGATTGCTTGGCAACCTCTAACTTGGTTCTAGGACTGACCCTCCTAGGAGTAACTATAGTGGGACCCCATCCATGTCCACGAAAATACAGATCAGCTACACATTTTGGGTGTGGCCTGCTTGGCCAGTGACCATTTTTCCCCTTGAGATGTCCATAGGACTGTTCACTGGCCCTGGGTTCCCTTTGGGACCCAGAAGAAATAAGGTGAAATTTGTGTCTCTGGAATGAAAGAAAATCACCTAGACCACTAAAAAAGTTTGCGCTCCAAGCAGAGCCTGATGAAGGGGTAAGAAGAGTTACAGTGCATGTCAGGTTACTAAAATCGGATCCCATCCTTATGTCCCATGAACACCGGGGGAGAGGAAGAAACAGGTAAGTCTGGTTCTTAAGAAAAACAGACACCCACAGAACCTGGATTCTGTACCACTTCCCTGGTGCACACACACACACACACACACACACACACACATATGCACATGCACACATGCACACGCACACACACGCACACCCCACCTGGTCCTTCTCATCCACTGCAGGCTCTCCAGCGCCTTCACTCAGCCCTTGGCCTCAATCAGGGAGGAGCAAAGAGAAGCTTTCTCCATTCCTTTGGGTTCTGCTCACTAATACCTAATCTGATACATGAACAAGCCCCACATTACTAGTAAATGGATTCTTCCCTCTAGAGTAATATTTGCATTTTAATCTTTATTGACTATATAAATTATTGTGACCCACTGTAGTGATGCTAATGGCAGAAATTTTAGGCAATCTGCTTACACAGGCATTTTGGGATAAATGGAAATACAGAAACCTTGCTTATAAAGTCACACAAATAGATACAAATGGAAACAAAACCTAAATTCATTTTTAAAACTGGCGACTTACAGGAAATCATACTTGTTGTCTAATCTAAGCCAAGAGCTTTAGCTGTAAGTTCTTAGCATGGTCCCACCCAATCTGAAAACCAGAAGCTGAAACCAGAAATATCAAAAAACAAAATACAAAAAAAACAAAACAAAAAACAAACCCTGTGAATTTTTTTGTTTTGCTCTTTTCGGGGGGGGGTTGTTGTTGTTTTGCATGTGGATGGAACTATAATAAGAAAGAAATCGTTCACTGAGGCTGGTATACCCCTTAAGTAGCGTGAGGTGCTGTTCAATGACACGTCCTCAGAAATTCTGATCAAAGGCGGCCATAGTTAGTGAGAGGACGACACTAGGCGGCCATAGTTAGTGAGAGGACGACACTAGGCGGCCATAGTTAGTGAGAGGACGACACTAGGCGGCCATAGTTAGTGAGAGGACGACACTAGGCGGCCATAGTTAGTGAGAGGACGACACTAGGCGGCATAGTTAGTGAGAGGACGACACTAGGCGGCCATAGTTAGTGAGAGGACGACACTAGGCGGCCATAGTTAGTGAGAGGACGACACTAGGCGGCCATAGTTAGTGAGAGGACGACACTAGGCGGCCATAGTTAGTGAGAGGACGACACTAGGCGGCCATAGTTAGTGAGAGGACGACACTAGGCGGCCATAGTTAGTGAGAGGACGACACTAGGCAGACTTGGTGGCTGAGGTGGCAGTGTGTCCACATGACCGGCCCGGGTGGGCAAGGGCGTGCTCGGTGCAGTTTATCTGGAACGGGACCTCATCTTACCCCTCCCTTTTCTCCACTGAATATGATTCACATATTTACGTTGTTTGGTTAGAAGCTATCAGGCCAAGCTATTTGACATGAGTAAATTCTAGCTATTTGTTCCTTGTAAAGGAACCACTATAGTTTTTCAGAAAATTAGGTATTTTGTCGAAAGGTATACGTTACCTAACCACCCCAAGCATTTTTATTCTTTGTCCCTTTGTATTCTGTATTCTGTATTTTGTATTCTGCATTTGTACCTTGTAGTCTGTCTTTTGTTCCCTCCTTGGGCTTAATTGTTAAACTTCTTTGTCACTATATGTTTGTCATTATCTCTTTATCACTTTGCCTAACTCACATTGGCTGAAAGTGCCCCGTAAGTTTGAGATATATTTAGCAGGAGAGATCAGGCTGTATTTACAAGCATTTTAAAGCCAACACTGAAAATATTTCATCCCAAAAGTGACCCTAATGACATGCAGAGAAATAATGACAACAGTGCGTGGATCAAATTAACAGGATAATTGACAATTCTCCACTTCATTTTGTGCGGTGACACGGAGGTCTAATCTTTTTTGCTGTCCTAATGATCAATACCATTTGCCACAGCCAAATCAATCCTGACACAACCCCCATCAATCGTTACAGTCGCCGAAGTGACCAAATCAATGTAATGACTCAGTGGAGCCATTGCCTCTATGTGGTCTTCTCTCTCTTTTAATATTTGTGTGTGACCTGTGCCTGTTTCACGTGTTGCATAGATTTCGGAATTTCTGGAAACACATTGTCGTGCGGGGTGTCAGGTGAGGTCTCTGGGCCCGCTCCCCACATAAGAACGCAGGACATGGTGAGGCCAAACAGGAACACCCACGGAGCCATAGACGGGGGAGTCACACCACTATACTCTCACTGGCGGCTGGGTTGGAGACACAGGAACCAGGAGCAACACAATTCTCAACCCTCACTGTGCCGCTTGCAGACTCAGCCACCATCTTCTTGCTAGCTCCCCCCTTTTTCTTTTTTTTCTGCTAGCCTAGCCACGGCAGTTATATTCATGGCTAATGGCTCACTGGTTACAGCTGACGGCCAACTAGCCACAGCTGATGGCCATTTGATCACAGTCGATGGCCATTTAGTACCTGAGCCAGCACCTTTCTATGTGAGGCCGAGAGCCTGGAAACTGCTTTTTGGGGCTCTGTCCCCACACACATACTCTGTGTTGTGCCTAAAATTGGAGCTGAGATTAAATAGCACAGCCATCATCACCTCCACTCATCACCATCCCTTGCAAAAAACCTTCCCTCATGACAGACACTGATGCTCTCGTGTATGAAGGTCACGTTTCACACTAAAACCACTCAGAAAAAAAATGTCTTCCCAAACCTTGATGATTTTCTCATCCTCCAGGTGTTATGCTGAGGTCAATGGTGAAAGAAGATAGAAGAATAAGGAGAACACTCTGGAAAGAAAAGAAGGAAGGAAGGATGGAGGGAGAAAGCGAGAGCAGGAGAACAGAGATGGAAAGAAGGACGGGAGGAAGGAAGGAAAAGAATAATTAATTTAGATCTGGCCAAAGTTATGGAAGGTATTCCCAAAAGGACTGTGGCCTTGGGGGTTAAGCACCTGCTCATACAAGAAAAGGAAATGTTGGGATGCGTTTCTCCCTAAGGAGAGCAGGATGAGGACGTGATGAGGGTTGCTTAGCCAGCTCCCCATGGGCTCTTGTGACCTGCAGAGCAGGGCCCTAAGCCGGAACTCAGAACTTGGCTGGCAGGAGCCACAGGCGGTGAGCCTGCAGCTGATCAAAACCCATCACACAGCAGGTGTTTCTATGGTGATGGGAATAAGCTGCGGATTTAAGGATTATAGGGAAAGAACCTGGACCGCCTGAGGGAAAGAGGGCGGAAGGAAGTGTGCCAAGCATTGGAGTCTCTGTAGCTGAAAAATATTGATTTCTATATCATAATAATCTTCTCATTTTCTGAGACGGCACTTAAATGATGTCAAACTGAGCTGTTCCTGTAAACCTTTTAATTTACTATTCTAATGGAAAGGGTGTGTGATGTCTGAGACAGTGGTTTGCAGACCACAAACCATCGACTTTATATCCTTATGAAAGCCTTCTGCTGAGTATTGCTTGCTGATAAACTTTATTGCCAAGTTTAGGGAGACAGTCACTCCTATTCCTTTTTTTTTTTTTTTGCCTCTAGCACTAAAAATAGCCTTTGCAATTAAGAGTGTACTTGTTTCTTTTTGATTTCACCTCTTGGATGGATGTGATAGGCAGAACTGAAAAATCAAGCAACCCATGGATTAAACTTTTCATTCAAACAAGACTTCAGAACAAATAGTCCGAACTTTTAAGTGTTGCTGTAATGATTACATTGAAGCTCAAAACACAGCTGAACAAGACATTTGGAGAGCCACTTACACCAGGTATTTCTGGAAAAGTAATTTTAAAATATTTCTGTGACATGTCATCTCTGGGGAAGAAAGCATACTGATATGTTTTAAATTATTTTCAAAACATCCAGGCAGCCACCAAAATTTCAGAAAGACCAACAGAGGTCATTTCCAGTGTATGTGTGATTGAGATCCCTTCTATTATGTAGATTTCTCAAAGCATATTTTTTCCTTTCCAATTTTCACTGCACCCTAGAATTTTCTAAAAGTGACATACTTTCTGAATTGCAGAAAAATTCACTCTGCAGTTTTTCTTTTAAATTTGTATTGTGTGTAAGTAGCAGAAGAAATACCACTGAATACCAAAAAGGCCAGCAGAAATTTTCTCAGGGGTTCCTCTCCTAACCCCCCTGCAGAATTCTCCCCTCGCCTTCACCACTGAGCCAAGGAGACCTTGATCCAACACACAGAAGTAGGCACTTCCAGTTCAGGCCTGGACCCGGGTCTTAGGGGTACAGAGGAGTGAGCCTCAGTTCTGCTTCCAGCTGTCCACAGACCAGGGGGCAGAGGTCTGCCTTCTCAGAAGAGCCCGTGTCTGTCTGCACCTTCTTTCATGACACTTCACACCAAACGACAGTCACACGCTGACTCAGGAAGCATTCGGTTCAGTATTCGCTTTTCCCCCTTCTCCATGTTCATACTGTGAACAGTTGTTGTCTCCCGTTTACCTACTCCAGTGACTGACACAAAATGAGAAAGTGGTAAATATCTGCTGACAGCGTGACGCTGTAGATTGTTTGCGTCCCCCCGAAATCCATATGTTCACACCTCACTCCCACTGTGATGGTGTCAGGAGGCGGGCCCTCTGGGAGGTCATGAGGTCATGAGGGTGGAGCTTCATGACGGGATGAGCGTCTTCATAAAGGAGACCCAACAGGCCCCCTTTCCTTCTCATGATGTGACGTCACAGCGAGAAGATGCCATCTGGACCCAGAGAGCAGGCTCTCACCAGACACAGAATCTGCTGGTGCCGGGATCTTGGTCCCCCAGCCTCCAGACTGTGAGGGATGGATGTGTTGTTTATAAGCCATAGACTAGAAATTCACCCTTTTGGAAATCCTTCTTAAAGTAAAAGCAAGAGCTCTATAAGAAATGAATTAACAGATTTTTTTTTTTTACAGAAACTGAGAACAACCTTACAAAATTACTTATAAAGATTTGTTAAACAACAGGAAAATCGGTTACACAAATGAGAGTTCATCCATGTACTGAATTATATATGTGGAGTTTCAAAAGGAAATTTTATAATCCTAATTAATGATGTGAGAAATTCTCATTAACTATCTTAAGTCAAAATAGCAGTTTATGAATCAGAGGTACTAATTGTTAAAGTTTGTCTTGGACTTCTCCACATTTATTTGTACACTTTCGAGACATATTTTCGTTCCTACTTTATCTCTACATGGTGTCACTGGAATTAATATTTTTTAGACTTGTATTTATGAGCAGAAGGCCGGTTTGAAAATATAAAAAAGTCTTTCATTCTCTGGGTCCGTACACTTGGAGTGTGTGGCAGACCCAATTTTTTATGAGTGATATTTGCTCTGTCTTCCCAACATAAAAAGGTGGGAAAAAGAAAAACAGAAGAAATGCTCTCTGCTTTCCTCAGCCGCATAGGTTTTAACATCCCAGATATACTTTCTTGCTCAGTTTCCTTCTCT
>NW_022680365.1:0-25574 GCF_004115265.2 Rhinolophus ferrumequinum
AGAACTGCTCGATTTTACTTTCAGAAAAAAAACATGTCCACTGTGGTTTTTCTTTAACCTCATCATGTCAAATATCTGGATTCTTTTCCTCCACTGAAATAAACAATTGCCTAAATATCAAGGAGACATAGTGACATTCGCTAAAACTATTGAAAGATTTATATTTCTTGAAAGCACACATCTTGTTAGGATTTGTTTTCAACCTGAATGCATCAATCAGTGACAAAAAATATTAAAGAACAACTAGAACATGGCTATTACCCTTGATGCATTTGGCCATATGGAGTTTATGGTAGATATTCTGTCTAATGTAGTAGAACCACGTGAATCTCCTTTCTGAATTCTCCTGTTAGATGTACCCCTTCCCACTGTACCCCAGCTTTATTGAGGTATAATTGACAAATAAACATTGCATATTTTTAAGGTGTATAATATGGTGATTTAAGATAAATATAAATTATGAATTGATTACCTGTATTAAGCTAATTAACACATCATCACCTCACATAATTATTATCTATTTGTGTGTTTGGTGAGAACACTTAAGATCTAACCTTTTAGCAAATTTCAAGTATACAATACAGTATTACTAACTCTAATCACCACGTTGTACATTTGATCCCAAGGATCTATTCATCTTATAACTAAAAGCCTGTATTGTTGACCAACTTCTCCCCATTTCCCTCACTCCACAGCCCCTGGCAACCACCATTCTACTTTCTGCTTCTGTAAATTTGACTTTTTTAAATGCCACATATAAGTAAGATCATACAGCATTTGTTAGATGTACCCTCTGAAGCACCCCCTCCCTGTTTGAGGTCCGGAGGTCTTTATATTTTAGTTTAAAGCTGGTCACACAGTAAATCCTCTTGCTGAGCCTGACTGACTTCCTGGAGTCTCCCACTCTGCATGCAAATGACTCTTCCTACCTTTGTTTCATTTCACCCTAGAATACCACTCCTCTGATCACCCAGGAAGCCAAACTTGGTGGATTGAGGACTAGTCTACCCTGCCTCCAGGCCTCAGGTCAGAGAGTGATGTTGGTCTTTTCTATGAGCTAAAGCTTCTACCTTTATTACCGTTCTCAGTTGATTGATGATTGGTGTGTGTGTGTGTGTGTCTGTGTGTGTGTGTGTGTTGTGTGTGTGGTGTGTAAGGCCTGGGCTACCAAGTGAATAGCACAAATCCCAAATGACCTAATGTTAAACACAGTTCACTCACCGTCTTGATGACTTCTGTTACGCGGTACAATACAAACTGGTTGCCACTTTGGTTTCTCTCGTTATACATCTTCAGAGCTGCAGTCCACAGCCTTAAATCCGTCTTCATCATTGCAGTCAATTTCTTGCTGAGTTGTACTCCTGGGGTAAAGTTGGTAGCAGCCTGGAGCAAAGGAAAAGGAGGGCAATTAACTTCATGATTTAAGTCTTTCTCTGGGAGTTTCACCAAGCCTTGGGAGCTAACTTGGACGCTGATTTTAATTCTCTCCAGCCTCTTATATCCTCTGTCTCTCCTCTCTCTGCTTTAGCACTCCAGGGCCCTGATTGGGTTCCTGCTGCCATAATACATATTTGCCTTGTTTGATAAGGACAAATGACTGCTGAGTTACCCAAGCAGATTGTCCTGGAAGTTGGAACTTACAACACTGGGGCTGTTGACCTGCTTGTTTACATTTGGGAAGTATGTGGGAGCACAGAGCACATTTCCAGGTGATTGCACAACTCTGCATAGCAAATCAGAGCAGAATCTAATAAAGGAGGAGAAAAAGAAAACACCAACCACCTCTGTAGCTCCGTTTCCCAAAACCATTTATGAAGGTCATTACATGCGACAACAATGCAACAGTGTGCAGACATCTTTCAGGAAAATTGCTTTGCTGGGACATCTAGCTGCAGAGAAGCAGGCTGCTACCTATCCTGCTCTGTGCCAGGGGAGCCCATGCACAGGGATATAGTGAGTGCAGGGAGGCTCATACCAGGAACATTGGCACAACTACAAATGAAAGATGGGCATCCTACCTGGTCTCTGGCCAAGGCAGCTTCTCTCCACTCAGTTAAATTAGGTGTAAAAAAGAAAATACCAGGGTGGAGGAGACAAGTGAGAAGCATAAGAAGGGATGGGTAGAGTGAAGCCCTGCTTAACCCTGTCCTTGCTCCTTATTTCTAGTTTGGTGGATATGGGGGTCTTTCATTCAGCAAGCCTCAGTGCTTTCTGATCAACTTAGACTATTCAGGGCTGAGAAGTTCTAAGAGTTAAAGATATGGGCTACCTCTTAGTAGATGTTTGCCCCAAGTCTTACCCTCTTCCCCCCAAAAAGATGTTTGACTGCATGTTGTTGTCGATCGTGTCCCTAGCTTGGCAATTTAGTCTCTCTGAGAGTCCTTGGAAAAGAGGGGTCAATGTGGGCTGAGTGGTGGCCTTGTCACTCAGGGACAGGAACATGAGCTGGGCAGTAAGTCCAACGCTGATTCTAATCCAGCTCTGCTACTTAATTGCTATGTGATGCTGAACAAGTCAGGGTCATATAGCCTCTCTGAGCCTCAGTTTCCTCATCTGGAAAGTGAAACAACATACTACCTTAATGAGGTTTTTCGAGAAGTCAATGAGATAATACAGGTGTGGAGCCTGGTAATTAGAGCCTATAAATTATATCTAAGATTAGAGTGAGATGGTTAAGGGTCCCTGACTCACTGAACAGTTTCCGGTGCACGGTGATGGCAGAAGGTAGATTCTAGTGTGTCTGCCTGTGTGTGTGTATATGGTTGTGGGGATGTCGGAAATAAAACTAAGATGAAAGAGACTTAGGCTGGGAAGAAAGAGGGGCCCACAATGATGGAGAAGCTGGAGATGGGACAGTGAGATGACTGATGGTGCACAGTCCAGGAGAAGGGAAAGGAGGACGAGGCTGATCACGGTGGGTGTTTCAAGTGAAGACTCAGAAGCAGGACTTGGCAGGGTACACAGGCTGCATAATAAACAGGAAAGAATGTGTTTTGGGAGGAGGCTGCTGTGAGTTCTCATCCCAGTCCCTCAGTCTACTGACTGTAACAAACATTAAACATTCGTACCCTTTTTAGCTTTCATATGACCAAAAAGTCTAGAAAAGGAGCAATCAACGGTGTACCATCTGAACGTCTAGCGCAATGCACTCTCCCTAGAGTAGGGATTGTTCCTTAGCCCATTATTCATCTGCAGCAACTGTGTTTGCACATTATAAATGCGTTGAATTGAGATGAATTGAGAACCTCCAATCCGATGTTTTCCAGGTAACATTTTCAGGACCTCAGGCAAGGTTGGGGAATGTATAAATGATAAAACACTACTCAAATGTTTCTGTAAGTTATTAAGCTATGTAACTTTTTGGTCTTCCTGGATTTCACCTTTCTCTACTCCTTATCAAAACAGCCAAGCCTGTGTTCACCCCTCCATGACAGAATGATTCTGCAGGGCTGACATTCAGCAGGTGCCACCCTGGTTGTATATGGCAGGCCACTGTTCTGACTGCTTCTGTATCTTCTCTGGCTGGTCAGTGCTTCTTGCCGTATTGGTTATTATACTTTTGGGCATTATCATGTGGCTCCAGGAATTGAAGTCTAGCTGTACTCCAAGGAGAAAGGAAAATGGGCTGCCACCATACGTACGTCACCATTTTTTAGAGAAGGAAGATGAGGCGCAAAGCGGTTTATAATTACTTTCTTAGGGTCTTCTAGTCAATACATGTAGTACAGCCAGAATTTCTGGCTTTAGAGGATTGTTTGTGGTTCGGTAATCGGAAGCTAGGATTAGTACCCACATCAGCCTCCTCCAAAGTCAGTCTTTCCTGTTTATTATACTGTCTGAATACACTGCATGTCCCATTTTCCTTCCAGTTTTATTGAGAAATAATTGACATACTCACTGTATAAGTTTAAGATGTACAGCATGAAGCTTTGATTTACATATGTTGTGAAATGATTACACAACAGGTTTAGTTAACACTGAATTATCTCACAGAGGCAATAAAAAGAAAAAAATTTCTCTTTGTGATGAGAACTCATGGGATCCACTTACTCTCTGAACATTTCCCTATATATGACACAGCGATGTTAACTAGTCACTATGTTTTGCATCACATCCCTAGTCTTTACTTATCTTAAAACGGAAAGTCTGTCTTTTGACCATCTTCCTCCAAGACCTGTTCCGGAGTCTTCACTTGAAACACCCACCGTGATCAGCCTTGTGCTCCTTCCCACTCCTCCTGGACCGCTCACCATCAGTCACCTCCTCCCTCTCCCACCTCCAGCTTCTCCAGCATTGTGGGCCCCTTTCTTCCCAGCCTAAGAACTTACCCAAGTCTGTTTCACCCTTGTTATGTTTCTTACCTCCCTCCCAATCAGAATCTACTTCTGCCATCACCACACACCTGAAACTGCTTCCGTAAGTCAGAGAGAAAGAATCTAAAGTCTTCTTAGCTTGTGTCTAAATGCTGGAGCCTGATTTGGGAAGAAGTGAAAAGAAAGAGAATTCAAATGTGGAAAAAGAATCCTCTGGCACCAAAAATGAATAAAGACAAATCTCTGAGACTAGAGAGCCACTAGCCTGGGAGACGATATGAGAACAGAGGGGCCTGGGGGTCTGGAAGCAGAGGACACCTTTGCCCTGCTTTCTGGACATGTAGCCTGGAAGGCAGCAAGACCTAGGGAGAGAACAGCTACGTGGTATCTCTTGGCAGTCATGTCCATCAGCAGTCTCACAGAGACTCCTATATCGCCAGTTTGATATAAAAGTAGCAGATAAAACAGACTCAAAGAGAGTTGTGAACAGGGGAGTAAACATCCCTCAGACCTGGTGGACTGGTGACGAAGAATCAGACTTCCTTCTGGTGCCCACCACCGAAACACCTTGTCCTTATTTAAGAGTTTTGGACTGTGGCACAATTTTGTGTGGGAAGCAGCAGGCTGGAGGAACTGCAAGAAAGAGGTTAAGTTTCCTATTAGCCCAGTATGTTGGCAACCTGAAGTAGAAATTAATGTGTTCTAAAAAATAAAGTGATATTTCTGGTGCACCTCAATTTATGGTTCATGCCTGTGAACTTCTTGGTAAATTATAGCCCAAGCTTTGTTTGCTTCATAATTAAATTTAGAACTTATTTTTCTCCAAAAATAAATTTAGAGGAATACAAACAGAAGGAGGGGAGAATTTGGATCACTTTTTATAACAATAATCCTTTACATAATAATACATAGTTTCTTGGTACGCCCAGCTACAGCATAAGTACTAATAGAGGAAAGATGCTAGAATTAAAGGAGTTAAGTCAGGAAATAAAGAAATGCTGAGGATCAGAGATTTGCCTCAAGTGGGACATTGGCCAGTGGGGAATGAACTTCTGACTTATGGGACTAAGATCTTTCCTTTCTCCATTTGGCTCTTCTCATGCCGTCTTCTCCCCCACGCACAGTTTGTCCTATCCTAAATATGAAAGTAAAGTGAAGATGGTTGTAATTTTGATTTTGTTACTGGTTACATTTTATTTATGGTTCTAATTCAGAACATTATTCATTTGTCAAGGAACTCAGATTTTCTTTGGAAATGTATATGCAAAAAACGTCAAGACTTGTGGAAACTCACTCTTGAACGTCCCTGGACATGATTCAGACGCTGATAGAGGGAAGGGCTGAATTTCTTGCTTTAGAGGATTGTTGTGATTTGGCAATGAGAAGATGGGAAAATTGGCTTCGGGAAGAAGAAGAACTTCACCTTTCTTTAGTGGAGGGAGTCGGTAAATATATCCAATTTGTCTCCATTTGAAGGGAAAGTGTCGTTTACCTGGACCTCTTTCTTCTGAGTGCCTTGGTGGTGGGCCATGGCCCCAGCGATGGTGATCTTGGGAACTTTGGCTATAGGGTGGTGGTCACAGGGTCCATGGTCATGGAATTCCTGGCCATGGGGATGGTGTCCATGGGGATGGTGTCCATGGGGATGGTATCCATGGGGATGGTGTCCATGGGGATGGTGTCCATGGGGACGGTGTCCCATGGGGATGATGGTCATGAGGATGGTGTCCATGGGGATGGTGTTCACTGGAACTATGATTATGAAGGGGTGTATGGGTGCCATTGGTGCCAAAATGGGGTGATGACATCTTGAAGGGGGCAACACTGGAGGAGCTCCTGATTGAAACTGTGGCCTGTCTGCGTGATTTTGTCTTCTAGAGGAGGTGGGCATCCAAGTTGATGAGGCTTGTGAGGATGGTGGGAATCTCTGGATCTCTTGGGCTTAAATGAAGGCTTGCCAGCAGGAGAATGCTCATGCCCACCAGAGTGGGGTAGATGGTCCAGATGGGCTTGTACATCACTGATGTTTCTATGTTCCTGGTGAAGGACACAGAAGAGTGAACACCATCATAGAGCACAAAAGGAGAAGTTAGATGTTTAACTTGATTTAGACTAACGGCCCTCATACTTTAGGATTCCACAAATCAACTGAAAAAGTAAAATACCAAAAGAGCATTCTCAAATTTTTATCTAGCCAAGTTGACATTTAAAATACAAACAAAACTATCACCTACCACCATCACAATAGGAATAATATTTTGATAACACAAGAATCAGAAAGATAATCTCAGAGTAAAGGATGGTTCTTTAAATGAAAAATGTTATATCACAAAAAACTTTTCTTACTATTTTCATTTTTCTCATTTCAACATAAAGTGGTGAAATTATGTTACACAGAATAGTCATCAGTAGACAGACATTTGGAAAACTAGTGCCTTATAATTCAGATTCTCAACAGAGTTCTGTGGCTCCGTAGTAAAGGATCTGTGATTCCTAAAGGATGAGCACCTCACCTCTTCACCCTGCTTATTCAGATTTTAATTTTTTTGAAAAATTTATATAGCCATATTCATGGTGACAAACCTGCTCCCTCCTATTTTGGGGTTTGGCACATGGATGTTTAAATTATTTTCAGTTTTTTGTTTTTTTCTCACGAAAAGATACAGTGAAGAATATCTGTGTAGAACAAGGGTTTTTACACACAGATATTCTTGTAAAATGCTGTTTTACATCTTATTATATATACCTTTATATAATAAATTTAAGACTAGTTCAGTCCCCTTAGATTCTAGGCTTAATACTATAACTAGGAATTATAAAGTCTCAGCACTGGAGTCCTGACTACAAGGGCTATTTTCAAATTAATTAAAGGTTGATTAAATTGGTCAAGATTTACTTTTCTGACAAATCTTATCCCTTCCCAATTCTTGGGGAAAATTGCACACTTTTTGTGTCATGTCGGCATTTGCACTCCTTTTCCCAGGGGCTATTCTACTCATGACAAAGCCTGTCTAGGAAACCCACCTTAAGGTTGAAGACTTCACAGTTTATGACAATATCTTTTGGACTTTCCATGTCAGAGGTTCCTACATCATAAGACAAATCTGCTCTGCAGAACCCAAAGACCTTTAAAGAAGACAGAAGCATGTGTGCACGTGAGCAGGAGATTAGGGAAAAGTACAGTTGTCAAAGGTTTTCTTTCCAATTTGCTGTGGTTCTCGTCCATGAATGGTCACCACCACTGGGCTTTCCCATGGGCGGTGGTGAGAAATAACATGTCGTTGATGCCTTGCCTTTAGTCCAACTCTTCGGCACTGAAGACCAGACTTGCCTGTGCCTAGAGAGAATGAAGTGGGGTGCAGAAGAGGGATTTTTACAACTTTAACTTGTTCCTTGCAGGGAAGTATTGGAAAGGAAGGAACCAGTATAAAGTTTGCATGGACCCTGTCAAAGTGACTATCTGCTGGCCCTACCCTAAGCACAGAGGCTTCAACTGGCTGGCATCTCTATGCCCCAGAGGTCCCCAAACCCAGCTGTCAAAGTTAGACTAGGACAAGAAAAAAACTCTTTTATAGAAAAGACTGTTAAGCATTGAGGTTCTGAGTCCAGTTTTGGAGTCAGACAGATCTATGTTAATCCTGGCTTCATCATTTACCGGTTGTGTGAGTTTAGGCAAGTTGCATAAAATTTCTGAAACTCAGTCTTTGTCTGTAAAATGGGTACAATGCTATCTACCCATAAACCTGAGAAGGCTTAATTAAATAAGATAATGATGTAAAACACTGAGTGCTGAACTCTTCTCTAGCCGCCATGTTTCTGCATGGGTTTGCATTGCCCACACCAAAATAATTAAGGGTTTGTTGGGGATAGGAGTGGGGGAGGGACGCGTCTTTTCTGGTGGCCACTAAGCAGGATTTTATAGCTCCTTCAGGTAGAAAAGTTGAACAGCCAGAAAAGGAATTAGTGAATGCTACCTCTCTTCTGGCCCCAGAGAATGTGCTGTTAACTCCAGAAAAATCCTGGACTTGAAACCAGAAGGCCACCATTAAAATCCTGTGTCCTCACACTTTCTAGCTAAGTGCCATTAGGTAAGTGTCTACACTTCTAGGCCCTTCTGTCACAGGGAAATGGAGGTAGACACTTGTTTCTCCTCAGCGTGGTTGTCACAGGGCTCCAACAAGACAGTATATGTGGAGGTGTTTTGTGAACTCTAAGTTACCATACAAATACTGAGAAACATTAAGAAGATCTTCTTGCAGGTACGTAAGCATCAATTAATAAATGATTTGGGGAAAAATCTCACTGGGCTGAGCATAGAAATGGATTCTAAACTCAGCTTGGTTGTGAACATTGGGCAAAACCTTTACTGTGCGGAGCCTCAGGTACCTTCCCGTTTGTCAAACGGGGAAGTAAATGAACAGTAAATGAGATGAAGTGAATGAAAGCAGCCATGGGTGCAGGTTCCTGATACAATCTAGGGATCGGGTTTAGCTAAGTCTTTAATCCCCGTGAGTTTAAATGACTCGGTGTTAAGTTTTGGTTTATGTCACGTAAAAATTTATAGAATGATATTCTCACGATTCCCTTAACTTCTCTGTGCCTCAATTTCCCCACGTGTAAATAAGGGATAAAAATCGCATCTCGTTCATAGCATGGTGGTGGGGGTCATAGGCCATCGTATGCGCAATGCACTTAGCAGGGTACCTGGCACATAGTGAGTGGTCTCTAAGTGTCACCTCGTATTTCGCAGACATCTGGTATACTCACAGTAGCGTGCCGAGGAAAATGGTGGCTGGAGCAGTTCCTCACAGAGAAGTCCACGTAGTAATTGGTTCTTTCCTCTCCTCTCTAGAACAAATGGGATCAAAGCAGTTTCAGAAACATTAAAAAAAAGGGGGGAGCATTAGATACCTACTATCCAAATATACAGTAAGTATTATGAAGATTCAAAATCACCAATGTATGCCATTTTTCTTACAGTCTCTGCCTTTTAAAATGTATTACATAAGTGATAAAGTAAATACTATTTCATTGAAAAGTTTCAAATAATACAAAACTAATCCAGCATAGTATGAAAACTCACACTTTCTGCACCCTAGTCTCTCCTTCTCAGAGGTACCGCTATCATCCATTTGATGGATTTTTCCTTCTCACCTTTTTCTAAATATGCTCTGCACATACACCTATCTTTAATTAATATACAGGGGCTCATAGTCTAGGTATTGTCCTGTAACCTGCTTTTTCTCCTAGCAATACACCTTGAAACTCCTTTCAATGCATATAGGTCCAAAACATTCTTTTTAGTCATGCATTGTATTCATTGTATTGCTTGCATGCACCATATCTATTTAACTTTGTGTTTTCAAAATGCAGGACAACCTCAACTAGCTGCTCGACAAGACCACTCTGGGTAGAAGGCACTTGGGACGCTGAACTGGGAGGAACTAATTCCAGCCATAAAACTGGGTGTGGTGAGGTACCGTGTTCCCCGAAAATAGACCTAGCCTGACCATGAGCTCTAGTGTGTCTTTTGGAGCAAAAATTAATATACGACCCAGTATAATAGTATATTATATTACATTATATTATACCCGGTATTATATTATATTATATGATATTATGTTATGTTATGTCATGTTATGTTATGTTATATTATATATTACCTGGGCTTATATTATAGTAAAATAAGACCGGGTCTTATATTAATTTTTGCTCCAAAAGACACGTTAGAGCTGATTTTCCGGCTAGTTCTTATTTTCGGGGAAACAATGGTAGTTGCTCTGAGCCTCAGTTTTCCATCATAATACAAGGAGATTAGGACCACAGGATTTTAATGACTCTAATATGCTCTTCAGTCTTTTCCTCTTTTTCGTTTGGGTTAGATATTCTTAGATATTCTCTTAGATATTCTCTTCTCTTAGATATTCACACTCTCTGCAACTCCAAAAAATGAAAATCTGCAGGAGAACAGTTCTGTGGTATCTACTGACTGTTGAAGCTGCAGCAGAGGCCTCAATTTAAAAAGCAGCTGGCTGAGGGAGGCCTGTGGAGAGTGAGTGCTGCTGAATTTTGCACCTGCCGGGTTAGAGCCTGGGCCGTCACACTGTAGCTGGGCGTTGATGGAGACTCACCACTCTTACAACTCTCTCCACTCGGTCCACTCTGAAAAAGGCAAAGTCATCATTCTTCCTTTTGTACTTCTCAAGGGCCTTGTCTGCCTGTTTTCTGTAGCGCTCAGTGTCCTCAAAGTAATCGAAGAGTCCGGGGCTGTCTTTAGTATTGGCCAATGCAGAAGAGACTGGAGAGAGAAGATGGCAGTTCTGTGGTTACTGGGTTGCAAACAGCAATGTCAGTGCTGGGACTAAATACACGTAAGCATGGGGGCAAGACTAACAATAGCTTCCACTTTACAGATGGGCAAATTGAGGATGGAAGAGGCTAAGAAACTTGTTCCAGATCAAATCAGGCCATCGGCAGCGGAGCTATAAACTAAACCCAGATCCTTCTGATGCTCAAGTCTCTGTTCTGACTGGATTCACGATGCTTCCCCATCATCCATAAAGTGTTACTATCTTAACGAACTCTTCCTGTCTCTGCCAAGGAGGGAGAGGCATCATCAACATGATGTTTTGCCAGAGAGAGGAGAAGATGCAGCTCAATCTTTCTTTAAGGCAACCTCCTGAAGGAGATGCTTGGCTGTTGAATTTTTGTATATTGAATCATGTTGAGATTTGCTGTTATTGAAGGAATTCTGTGATCATTCTTTTTGGAAAGTAAATGAAAAGCTCATGGACTTCAGAGTCAATACTTGTGGGATAGGATCATGTTCCCTACATTTGGCTGTGATCCTAAGGCCAAGCCGTTGATCCTCTTTGAAACTCAGTTATTTTGTCTCTAAAATAGAAAGTATCAGAACCCTTACTTCATAGACTTGTTGTGAGATTAAATGATGTGACATATGTATAACTGCTTTGTAAACTGTAGTGTTAATGTATGACTTTTAGATGTGGAAGTCAATGCTTACTGAGTGCTAAGTACTTTGCAAGTGTACTGCACAGACCATCTTATTTAATTCTAACAAAGACTGGAGGGGCTGACATGATTACTATTCTCATTGAGCATAGTTTGAGGCTGTCCTCAACTGAGGAAAGTGAAAAGAGGGTAAATAACTTGCCCTCAAGACCATGCAACTAGGAGTGATAAGGTTGGGATTCAAACTCAAGCAAATCTGACCCCAGAGCCCATGTTCTCTACAACTATACTACCATGCTATGCTACCTCACATAGATTTTACTTTCGTATATTGCATTTCTTTAAAGGAAAGTGCACCAATAACAGGGGGAAAACTTCTCACTTCTCTTCTCAAGAGAGTGAGTAATAATCAAGTCCATGAGGGCAGGGACCATTTCTGACATGTACATCATAAATTATTATATTATGATTGAATTCTGTATTGATCTGGAATTAGTAGAATTAGACTAGTATAAGTAGCATTTTAACAGATTTCCATACCAGAACTTGTGGTGCAGTTGAAGTCATTCACTCTAAGATCCTGAGATTCATTCAAATGTGTGGTAGCTATTACCTTACATTGTCCAATCACCTGTAAGAAAAAGGAGTTTGTCATTGCATACTGCTTTCCTCAGGTGGAATATGCAGAAACACAAAAGTGATGCAACATACTTCTACTATACATTTAAAATTTATTTATCGTTTCTCTCAAAAAATCCTGTCCCAAAACCTACATTTTCTTAATCTGCTTCTTCTGTGTGTTGGGTGCTATAGACATTGAAAGCCCTCATGATAACCAGAGAGAAACTGTTTAAATGGATCATGGCCACATCCCAAACATTTTCAAGGGGAAAAATTGCTGAAACTTCTACATATGCAAATGTCTTATTTTCTGGAATTGAAATATTAGACCTGTACTTATTCATTTTTGTGTTCTCTTGTGGCAGACAACTTGGGATCTGAGTACCCATGTGTAATGTACAGAGCAAAACCATATTCCTCATGATAATTGCAACTTATCCTTTTGGCTATTCCTGCGAATGGGACCAGTCTTTATAGGACACAGTTACAAGTTCAAGGTTTCCTAGACCCACAGACTATCAGGTCCAGAAATGACCTTAGAGTCCATCTATTCCAAACCCCTCATCTTATTTTACAGCTGGAGATATGGAAGTCTAATGACCTTAGGTGATTTTCCCAAGGTCTCACAGCTGGACATTCTATCCCATGGGTCCACAACCCACTGACTTATCTTGCACTGGGTTCCCAGACATGGCTCTCAAGAGAATATTACTCAAGGCCAACATAATCATTATTAGTCAAAAGGTGGAGGTTGCTTTTACCCTTTTGCTCTGTTAGTATTGGCATACAGCTACCCTATGTAAGCAGAGAAGACAGAAGTCAAGAATGATAAGAAGAGGAAGATGGTAGCATGTTTACTTACTATTTCAGATGGACTTCTAGAAAGCGCTGGATCACAGTCATCCCAGTATTTCCTGGATTGGACCGGACAGTCAGATTCTTTCACATCTAAGGCTAAATAATAGACAGTTGCAGATTCCTGAGGAATTCCAAGAAAGCAACAGGTGAGTAGTATATGAGAACGACTAAATAAAAGCAGTCTCTTATTTCTCAAACAGAATTCCTGCTCCTTTCCAAATCATTTTCAATGTCTACCTTTTTGTCATTTGATCTATTCATTTGAATAAAGAGCTTCAAAGAATTACTTCCAAATGTTTTTTTCAACTGGTTGTTATGTTGCTTCTGCCCATGAGGTTTAAAAAGCAATCAATAATTAAGTCTATAAATGACTTAAGGGAGAGAACAAATAAAAGTTAAAAGAAAAAAAAATCACTCAATAGCAGTGCTGGTTTGGGTGGAGGCGTAGAAGATAGAAGCCTAGAATTACAATGCTGACAGCCACATCATGGGCCCCAGTCTACATGTGGAGCTGTGTCTTCTCACCTAGCTCTATTCCTGAACTTGGATATCTTGCAAGGATTTCAACTTGCCCAAAGCTAAAACCACTCTCTTCTCTAATTCTACTATCTAGAATTAGTAGAATTAGACTAGAATAAGTAGCATCGTAACAGATTTCCATACCAGAACTTGTGGTGCAGTTGAAGTCATTCACTCAGCTCAGCTCCCTTTCTCTACTTCTCTTGTCTTTTGTCAGTGGCACCATTAATTATTTATTGCCTTAGTCTTTGGCCTAAAAAAATGTGAAATCAACTTTGATTTCTTCCTTTGCTGTTGCTATCGAGTCACCAGGCCTCGAGTTGTCTTTCTTTTATTCATTGTCCATTGCCCTAAACCCCACTGTCTGATCTGATCCTCATTTCCTCCTTCCTGAACTCATAAAATGGTTTGCTAGTTCATGTCCCTGTCACTTGCATCCATCTCCCCAGGCACACTCTGACACCTCCCCAACCACCCACCATTTATACCACCACTCAGAGGTAGCACTGTGCCAACTCAGCCTGGGTACTACAATGTGGCAGAGAGCCTGGAATTGGACTAATGGTCACTAAATTGCTGGCTGAATCCTAAATTCCTGCACTCTTGTTCTCTGCAATCTACGGCCTCCATCTACAATGCTTTAACAAGTATAAATTTCTCTTCTTGTCCTCTGTGGTGCTCCATGGTCTGGCCTCCCTCATTTTAGTGGTTTCATCAAAGGGTAGGTTATGTTAGGAGTCTAAGGAGGGAAGCCTCCCTCCATAATCTCTACCGTAAGCCCTCAAACCCACTCTGAATAAGCATCTAATCTAAGTGAAGACAGTAGGCTTGCTTTGCTTCAAGATGAGGCTACATTCTCCCTCCCAACCTGATGGCTTCTCCAAAAGCCCACACAGAACTTCTGGAATACCCCGACTTATGTTTCTTTACTCCTTAACACCTACCTTCCTGATTCCCTAACCACACAGAAGCGGTATGCCTGGAATTCTCCTGGAATGCCATCTTCCTATTCAAATTCTGCTTATTCTTCAGGGCCCAAATGAAGGCTTCTCCCACCCAGTCTTAACAGATCTCCTTTCATTAGTTTGCCTATGTGTGCATGTGAGCTCGTTATTATTTCCTTGAGGGCAAGGCCCACAGTTTATTCTAATTTTTCTCTTCTAGTACTTAACATTTGATTGGACTCAACATCAATGCTTATTAAGTACATACAGACTGACTCATAGTTAAGGGTATACTAATAACAAACATTAGTTTCAAAGAAAGAAAAAGAGCAGTCTAGAGCAGCAGCGGAAACTAAACAGAAAACTCTGACTAAAGGGTTGTGCGAAGCAGCAGTCTTAGGGGTAACAGTCACATTTGCCCCCGGTGCATGGTCTCCCACCTCAGCCCTGCCATTGGCAATTCCTCACCACTTCGTCCAAGTGGGCATCAGCGACCCGCAGCAACTGGAAGAGGTAGCCATTCCGCCGTCCTTTATTGATCAGATCTAGAGCTTTCCCAGCCAGGGGCCCAGTAGCATTGCAATCTGTGGGACTCAAAGCGCAGGAACACTGCAGCGTGATTGAGAGGATCAAAAGCAGAGCTGTAGCGCATGCCTTCATTGTGTTAAAATATGAAAACCATCCCTCGCTGTGGTATATCACAGCAAGAGAATTAGATACAGACTTTCTAAAACACACACACACACACACACACACACAGCATATGCCACTGATTAAACAAAGTTTTTATACATTTTTGTTGTATAACTGGGGATGTTCACCTTGACCCCTGGTTAAAATGTCTGTCAACATGCCGTAAATGATTAACGGGTTCTGGGGACAGAAAGTTGCGACATGCCACTAGTGAGTGGCTGAAACTGTGATCTGCACAAATCTGGATATTTCTAGTAGGTAGCAGATCCAAAGTGTGTTTTTTACCACAAGCATTGGTGTGGGGGATGGAAATAAAGTGATTTCCCTTCATTTGTTTTCTATCTCAGCCAGAAATTTCCACCATCATTTCCCTCCTTGGATTATGGCGCGAGAAGGCCTCAGTAAAGCGCTGCATCATTTAAGGGACGTGATGTGTTAACGTTTACACCATACAAGGAACTGAGTTCAGGTAGAATAGAATGATTAAGAGTCTGTGGCTTTGGAGTCAGGTCTGAATTTCAACTCTATTACTCTTCTATGAGTTACTCTTGTATGCTGGGTAAGCTATGAAACTTCTCTGACTCTTAGTTTCCTCATTTATAAAACGGGGATTAATACCTCTTGGCAGGATTGTGCGACACTGAAATAAGAAAACATATAAAATAACCACTACAATTCTTGGCACAAATCCAGGTGCTGAATAACATGATGCTATTGATTGTTATTATTTGTATGATGCTTCAGAAGAACTTAAAGCCACCCCCATATTATTCCACTTCTCCCTGGCCCTTAAGCATTCCAAAGAGAGTTGGTTCATGTGGAAGAGAACCCTGGTGAGGGTAGAAGTCAAGCCATTTGATGCCATCCAAGAGAAGGGGTTAGAGGGTATGTACTACTGTGGGGGGGGGGGCTCAGGACTGGGGGACACAGCTGATCGCACATTTCTACCCCTCCAAAGAAACCAATATACATACCTGTGTGGACCTTTCATACCAGCAGCGCCCAGCAGCATCAGAAAGGACTAGCGGGAATCAGCCCAGGCCCCTCCCACTACCGGTCACTTAAAGAGCATCCCCCTCCCGGCTCTCTTCTCTGCGGTGAGTGTCTGCATTGTGGACAGCAATTCTTCTCAGCCTTGACTTCATAACAGAATCACCTGAGGCGCTCTGAAAACTCCTTATACCAGGCCGTCCCTCCAGAGCAATTAAACCAGGATCTCTGGGGGTGGACCCAGGTAAGGGTAGTTTTAAAACTCCCAGATGATTCCAATATGCAGTCAAGGCTGAGAACTACTGGGGTTCTAGACAGAACCTGGAGGGAGGGAAAGAGTTTGGAGAGAGAGAGGGGACGGAGACAGTACATGTCAGGCAGGGTGTCAGGCAGGGTCTCTGCTCCCGCTCCCCACATAAGAACGCAGGATGTGGCTAGGCCAAAAAGGAACACCCACGGACCATATGTAGGAGAGTCACACCACTATAGTCTCACTGGAGGCTGGATTCACACGACAGGCGACCTGCTGTCCGCTTTTCTGCCAACCGACCGACGACTCTCTTTGACTCCACTCCCCAGCGCAGCGGCGGCAGTTATACTAGTGGCCAATGACTCAAGGGTTACAGCTGACGGCTAACCAGCCACAGCTGACGGCCATCTACTACCTGAGCCAGCATCTTTCCTCGTGAGGCGGACAGCTGGACACTGCTCTCTGGGGCTCTGTCCCCACAGTACATGAAAAGCAAAACGCACTTCGCAGAATTACAGACTGGTTTAGTGAGTGCTAAAAGTGGAAGAAACACATTTTGAATTATGTCTAGATTTGAACTTTTAACATGAAGAACACTAGCTTTTAAACACCCAAATAGGACCACTTCAGTGTAACTTAGAATGACAGAAATAACATGGAATCTGTCCAAGGTGTTACTAAGGGGCTCGAACTCAGGTGGGCAGGGGGAAAGCTATGCATTAAAACAAAACCTGTTTTAATTTCCATGAGTTGAGCTCCTTAATTAAGGCTTTCTGTTATCGCTCTATTGTCCATACCCAATATGGAGGGCCATGGACAAGCCACATGCGGGTGGAGGGAAAGGGGTGGGAATGGGAAAAGACATCGGGGATGAAACTCAGCTTCTCCTGCAGTACTATAGATTATAGTATATGTGCTGCCGAAGTGAGCACTATGGTATTGTAGATTTAGTAGCTGAGATTTAGGGGTAATCACGAGAGCCATGCCTTCCCTTTCCTTTGCTTTGTTGAATCTTAAATACAGACACGATGCTAGTGATGCCATTCCAACTATCGGAATTTCAGATGAGACATCTCAGGGAGCAGACTGAAGGTGCTAGGTGGCAAGAGTCAGGAATGATGGAGAGTAGAAGAGACAGTCTATCCCGCGGAGCTGTCTTATGATCTAGGAAGTGACATTCAGCTTTGGTGACTCTCTTACTGGCTTTGGGAAAGCTTCCTGATGGTCCTGAGCCAGAGAATGGCCTCAGATGTGCAATGGAGAGGGGAGTGGTGTCTTCTCACAAGACGGTTATTGGAGCAATCAGGGTAGATCCACATACTCATTCTGGCATTTTGGTTCTTTCTGGGTGGCCTGGCCGTAGTATCAGAGAAAGTCAGTTAAGAGAATTTTTATTCTTTAAAGCTTTTTTCTCCCTCATAATCAAATATATGCTTTTTGCAAAAAAAGTGGAACTACAAAAAATGTAAAGGAAAACTCACCTCTAATTCCACTACCTGAGATAAATCACTAACTACTATATATTTCTTCATGGACTTTTTTCCATTTGGATATCAATAATATATGTGTTTTTAAATTATTGGGATTATTCTGCTGTACATACAGATATTTTTTCCGTCCACTGTGGTTGAATACTTACTTACAAACTCTAGTTTTGGGGGTTATTAATAGAAGCCATATAGGCTTTATAAATGTTGTTTTTGTTTTTTATAATGGAATTTTATTTTTTTATTTGAGATCCTTTGTACATTTTTATCATAAACATAATCTCTGCACAAATTAAAAAAACAGAATTACAAAACATGTAAAATAAAAATTAAAAATTTCTCTCTCTCTTATCCTTCATCTTCCAAACCCTTTCCCAAGGGAAGGAATTTTAAAAAATTCTTGTTACATAGATTAAATATTGTATTTTCCCTATAATAACTTCCCCAAATCATTAAATATTCTACAGAAAGATTATTTTCAAAGATCTCATGATATTGTATATTGCATATGTTTGTAATATATCAATATTCCCCTAATTTTTAGCCACATGTGTTGTTTTAAATTATTTGTTCTTACAAATAATGCTGTAATGGACATCCTTGTATATTTCTGATTTTTTTTTTGGTGGGGGGAGAATGACTGGATCAGTTCACAGAATTTTATGATATTCAGCTTTTTGTAATTGAAGGCACTTTTAATTTTTAAAAATTTTTACTGGGGAATAATGGGGAACAGTCTGTTTTTTCAGGATCCATCAGTTCCAAGTCAAGCTGTTGTTTTTTTTTTTTTTTTTTCAATCTAGTTGTGGAGGGCGCAGCTCAGCTCCAAGTCAAGTTGTTTTCAATCTAGTTGTGGAGGGCGCAGCTCACTGGCCCGTGTGAGAATCGAACCGGGGACATTGGTTTTATGAGCACTGTGGTCTACCCATTTGAACCAACCAGCCGCCCTGAAAGCACTTTTTTAAATAAAGAAGATTCCCATATAGTTCCTGCTCACTCTCCCCACACTTACAGCCTCCTCCACTATCACTATTCACAGCAGAGGGTACCCTTGTCATAATCGCTGAATCTACGTTGACCCATCATTATCACCAAAAGCCCATGTTCATATTAGGGTTTACTCTTGGTGTCATATATTCTGTGGATTTGGACAAAGTATAATGACCTGCACCTACCATTAGGGTAACACACAGCGTAGTTTCACTGCCCTGAAATACTGTGCCTTGCCTATTCAGCACTCGCTTCAATCCTTGGCACCCACTGAATCTTTTTATTCTTTCTACAGTTTTGCCTTTTCTAGAATGTCATAGAATTGGAATCATAGATATGTAGCCTTTTCAGATTGGTTTCTTTCACTTAGTGGTATCCATCTAAGGTTCCTTCATGTCTTTTCATGGCTCGATAGCTCATTTCCTTTTAGCGATAATTAGTATTCTATCGTATGTACCACAGTCCATCCACTCAACTACTGAAAGACATCTTGATCGCTTCCAAGTTTGGGCAATTATAAGTAGAGCTGCTATAAACATCCATGTACAAGTTTTTATGTGGGCATAAGTTTTCAGCTCACTTGGGTAAATACCAAGGAACACAATTGGTGGTTATTAGGGTAAGTGTATGTTTAGTTTTGTAAGAAACTGCCAAACTCTCTTCCAAAGTGGGTGCATCATTTTGCATTTCCAATACCATTGAATAAGAGTTGTTGTTGCTCCACATTCTTGCAGCATTTGGTGTTGTTGGTATTCTGGATTTTGGTCATTCTGATAGGTGTGTAGTGGTACATCATTATTGTTTTAATTTTCAATTCCCTAACAACATATAATATGGATTATCTTTTGATATGCTTATTTTCCATTTTATTTCTTTTGTTGTGAGGTGCCTTTTCAAATCTTTTGCCCATTTTTTAATAGGGTTGTTCATTTTCTTATTGTTGAAGAAGCTACTTTTAAAGATTCATCAAAAAGTACCCTTAATACCATGTAACTTGAAATGCCCGACTCTTGAAATTCAGCATAGAAGATTAATGTTAGCAATTTGCAAAGCATTGATTATTTGAATACAAGGGCCTCAAATGATTAATGATTGCAGCATTTTGAGACTATGGGCAAGACTATTGGATTATCTTGACTACCTGGAAGTTGCAGAGTAAAAAAAGAAGATCAAGAATCACAAACTAGAGAAACAACATCTAAGAGATGAGTCAATGAGGAAACCGAATGCCTTAGGAGAAATCATCAGAAGGGTAGGAGAAGAACCTGGAGGATATGGGACAATGTCTACTTGAGAAAGTTTGAAGAAAGAGTGACTCAGCATTACCAGATGATGAAAAAGAATAAGTGAGGATGACAATGCTTCCTTTGAATTTAATGAAATCAACTCAGCAACTGCTCAAAACTTCTTTTCCTTCTACATGCTCTATCTCTCTTGATGGATCCCTTGTCTATCCAACAAGAAACACAAAGAGAAGGACACACAGTCTAAGGTCCTTCCGCATGCTTTACTCAGTATGGGAGGGTATTATGGAACACCTTGGGGAAATACCCTACCTAGGGCTAGCACTGGTTTTCCTCTGTTTGCTCCAGGTCTATTCTTTGCCTTTCTCTGCCTGGCTTTGCCTCAGGAGGCTGACTCCTGTGGATTGAGCAGGCTCCCCTGCTAGCTAGCTTACAATTGGGTTCAAAGAGCCAATGGGAGGAGGAGACTGGAAGGACGGAGGGAGGGAGGGCAGGAGGGAGAGAGAGGTCAGGGTGTTCATTCCCCGCCCCTTTCTGCTTCAGGACTAGGTTCTGGCAGTGGCTGCATCCCTCCACCAGGGCAGTTCCTGCCAGGTGGCCCCTCCTCCAGCAGCTTCAGCTCCCCCTGGATTTGGGTAAGGCTCCTCCTCCTGCAGTCTTCTCAGGTCCAGAGTGGCAAAGGCTTCTTGCTGTTCTCCAGGTGCTTCAGCATCCATTGTGCCCTTAACTTGACCCACAAGTCTTTTCTTTGACTAAAGTCTTTTCAGTTGAACTATCTGAAACAGTTTTGGTCAGATATTGCCTGCACAGCCTTCAACCTGAAGGTGGATTTTTTTTTCTTACCTATCTGAATATTCTCCAAGTCCAGAACTTGACAAATTCACTTGATAAATTTGATAAATTAACTTAGCAATGGGGGTAGATGCAAGAGATCATTGCCTATGGTCTATGTCTCTTGCCAGACACTGATTGAAACAGAGTTTAAGACTCTACATGACACCCCACTTAATTATTTTCCTTTCTTACAGGAAGCAGATAAGAGTAACATAGTGTGAATATTGTCTACTGCATTTAAGTAAATGATGCTAAGACCTATGTGCCTCTTTTAAGAAACAGCTATCTGAAGGAGGACAATGGTTATATTTGCAAATTCCCTGTTTTGTAGGTTTGCTAGGGCTGCCATAACAAAGTATCACAAACTGGGTCACTTAAACAACAGAAATTAATTTTCTCACAATGCTGGAGGATGCAAGTTTGAAATCAAGGTGTTGCAGGGTTAGTTTCTTCCGAGGCCTCTCTCCTTGGCTTGTACATGGCCACCTTTTCTCTGCGTTCTCACATGATCTTCCCTCTGTGCTTATCTGCGTCCTAATCATGTCTTCTTATAAGGACACTAGTCATGTCCGATAAGGGCCCACCCTAATGAATTCATTTTACTTACTTACCTCTTTAAATATGCCATCCAAAGACAGTCACCTTCTGAGGTCCTGGGGGTTAAGACTTCAGGATGTGAAATTTGGGGGTCATTATTCAGCCCATAACACCTGTGATATATATATATATATATATATACACACACACACACACACATATATATATATACACACACACATATATAAAACAAATAGTTGTGTGTATATATGTATGTGTCCATAATATACATATCACCTATATAATATTACATATATGTTCTATACGTGTATATTTGTTTTTTAAGTGAAAAATTGGGAATGAATGTCACCTGGGCTCTTCATTTGTTCTCTGAGCAAAACTATTAAAGAAGCCAGAAGGCTCCCCAACTTGGAACAATGGCTGATTCTTCCCAGGCTCAAACACAGGCCACAGGCAACGGTCTCTTCCGTCTACCCCCATTGCTAAGTAAATTTGTCAAATTTGTCAAGTGAATTTATCAAGTTCTGGGCCTGGAGACTATTCAGACAGGTAAGAAAAAAATCCACCTTCTGTTCAAGGTGGATTGTCAAGGCTGTGCAGACAACATCTGACCAATACTTGGTGCTGAAATAATTATGGAATAAAGGGAGAGTGAAACTCTGTGATGAATCCCTGTCTCTTCGTATCCTACAATTTTCATCTACTTTTGATCGAAACAATCATAATACACTCTTGCCCAGAAAGAGGAGGTCATGCTAAAGATGGCAGGCCCTACATCAGAGACGCTTAGCTCAATGTCAGTAACCATTACAAAGGAGAGTTGGAAGAAATCAGAGGCATCTAGACATGGAATGAGACCTTGGATAATTTAGGAAGCGTGCAACCCAGTGTACAAGTGGAGGGTTGGTCTCATTTCCACTTCCAGAAAATATGATGAGGTCAAGAAGAGTCAAAAAGACACACTTTATTAGCCACTCTCCACAATCAAACTCTCTGTCTGTCTCCCACCCCCACTACTTCTTCAGGGCACCGTGTCCCCATGGAATAGTCTATGTGATTCTCATGGTGGGAGAACAGGAGGGTCGGCCACCTTGGCTGCAGCTGGGCACTTGACAGAGCGTTGCTCTTCCTTGGGGAAAGGCAAGACAACCAGCTGCTCCTTCATAGGCCCCAGGAAGAGAAAGGAGACATCCAGGGTTTCTCCCTGGGGATTCGTGGTTAGATCCACCTGCACAGGGAAAGCCTCAACTGGGCCTTTTCCCTTGGAATCTTCGGGCTGCTCACCCTCCAAGGCAGGGAGGTGTTGGACAGATCCTTTTGGTGCAACTTTGGAGGGTGAGTCAGTGAGGTCTGTGTTTTTCTGCTGTGGCTCTTCCACCGTGAGGATCCTCCCAAGTTCCTGGGTAGCAACAGGGGTGGAAGCATGAAATAAGAATACTTTCAATAAAAGGACTATCCCCCAGGAAATCCCTGCCATGACTGGTACCAGGCCTAAGCTGTTCTGTGCTTTTATAATGGGAGGTTTGAAAAGAGAAAGCTACAAAGATGGGCCTCTAGTTAAAGGGTTATAAAGCACTACAGATGAGGGCCAGGGAGTATTAAGACTGGTAGAAACTTTACTGCAAATCTTACAAATTCATAACTGAACAATGGTCCAGAAAGTTTAAATGGTTTATTGAAAGTCCCAGTGAGCTGTCTCCCTGCTCCTAGAAGTGGCAATAGCAGCTACCTTTTATTGAATATTTCTTCAAGCCCAATACAGCTTTCTGTATCCAGGTCTCCCTCCCTTATTTCTCACAGGGATATAAAGGAGGTAGGTAATGCACTCCCATTCATAGAAGAGGCAACCACAATTCAAGAGGTAAAAACTTGCTTGCAAGTATCAGGCAGGACTGGAACCCAGGTAGCCTGTCTCAACCACCCTTTCAGCTATACCAGGCTGCCTTATAGTAAGTGCTCAATAAATACTTCTGGAAAGGGACTGAATATTGTCATGGAAACACTTCTCCCTATGGTTCAGTGTAAGTGTCTTTGAAAGACTTAATTTAATCTGAGAGGCCTGAGACATCCAAACTAGTAGGTCTCTGTTTCTTCAGGGATATTAATTATTCTTCAGGACCACATTGGGACTAAAACAACGAGTGACAGGTCTTTAACCAGCTATCCTGTGGGTGTGATCTCAGGGCAGTCTGAGTAAAGTGGATCATGGATCTTAGGAAATTAAAAGTAGAGCATTGGGTAGGGACAGCTGAAACTTATATAGAACACAATGAGATTGAAAAATACCTGAGATTCAAAGAAGTTACAAGACACGTCGACAAACTTTTCTAATCCTCTTTTACTCAGAAAACCTTTGCAAATACCAACAGGCAAAAACAAAAAAAAAGAGTAAATACATGTTGTTTAAGTATTACAATTATCAGTGATCATAAATGGAAATCAATGTGCTTTCTGCTTGTGTAGACACTCAACCAAACAGTTTTAATCTAGTACCATGCAGTAGGCAGGCTCTGAGGCAATTCTCTCTAGATTATTTCTGTAAGTAATCACCTAAACAAGGCTAAATTGCCTCCAGTGATGGGAAAATCGGGACTTCTTGACGAACAAACTCTATTAGAAAATTCTTTATACTGAGCAGAAATCTGTGTCTATAGAACGTCTCCCTCTTGGCCTTACTTTACCCTTAGGTGGATTAGAAAACTTGTTTGTAATTCTCACGCAGCAGTAGCCCTTTATGTACATTCCATCTGAGTTTACTCTTCTCAGATGAAACCACTCTCAGCTCCTTCAACTTCTCTTTATTTAAACATAATTCTGTTTTCTTATTGTAAATGTGATAGTTATTTAGAATATGGACATACAGAAAGAAAACAAAAAGACCTGTAATTGCATGAACGATACCGGTTTCCTGCAATAATTTGATTTCTTTTCTCCTAATCTTTTTTCCAGTGCATATATATTTTTTTCTTCTAGAAAAATAGGATCATACTATATATTCTTTTATAAGTCTCTTTTGTCACTTAACAATATAGTGTGAAAATCCTTTTGTGGCACTGAATAGTCTTCTACAATTTTTATAATGGCTATCTCACATTTCTCTGTGTTATTTAACAAGTTCTCTTTTTTAAACACTAGATTGAATCTCATTGGTTTTATTTAATCATTGAAGCTCTGTATTTTCATATGTTCCTAATGAATTCTTAGGGTAAATTCCTGGAGAGACATTTTAGAGTCATAGGGTATGCACATTTTCAAGTGTAAATAAAATTTTATAATAAAAGGTTGCCTCAATTTCTAAAGAATTTTAAGAAACAGTATTCACATAGAATTTACTAAAATATGTCTAAAGAGAATGCCTTAATATTACTCTATCACCCAAGTCCAGGCTACGTGAAGAGAATATTTGAAAATCCTGAAAGAGTGAAAAGTCCATTAATGTAGGAAGTTTTAGGGGAATGGTGCTTCAGCATTTCCCTTCTCCTCTTTCACCAAATCACATAGGGAAAGGGCTCTAGAGAACCTTCAGGAGAGACTGCAGGTACCTGTACCACATAGAGTCCGGCCACTCTCACTCTGGCTAAAATTTACTGAGCTACCTTAATTCACAGGCTTATGTGGTGCTAAAACTAGACTGGACCACAAAGAGAGTTTGAGGGCATGCTTAACATGTGAACCCTAAAGTATGGGGACATATGAACTATGGAGATTGAGGTCTGCTTCTCAGAGCATTCTAAGAGCAGGATCTTGGAAAAAGCATCCTTCTATGAGAGAGTAAGGAATAAGTCAGCAAAGGAAAGCTCATTTCCACTGTTTGGCATAGTGAAAATGTGTGAGAGTTCCATGGGACAAGGAAATGTCATAAGTAGTACTCTTTTGAAGGTGCCCACCCAAGGGACTTCCAGATATGGGACATTTAATAATAAAAATCTCTGGGGCTGAATCTGAGAAGGGGTGGTTTCAAGGAGTCCGCTAGAGAACACATCATCCTACTAGGAAAAGACCTCTGGATGAACTCACTCCTGTACCACCTAAGACAACCAACACTGGAGCCTGTCTCATAGAGAGCCAGTGTAGACCAAGAGAAAACTACAACTGCAAGTTCAGTTATGTAAAAAGACTTTGTACTCTTTCCTCTAATTCTCTCATCCTTCTTGGAACTTGGAAGATCCAGAATTCAGCAAACGGTTGCTAGACGGAGAGAAAGAATGAAAGAACAGACCTCTCACATTAGGTCTTAAGCTCTAGGCCAGGCTTGGGAAAAACCATTGTATGGAATATGAGCTAGAAGTTTTGATTAAGAA